>NC_050572.1:14332533-14367533 GCF_013265735.2 Oncorhynchus mykiss
AAAACAGATACAGATACAGTGATACAGGGATGCAGCTTAAGCTCCACCCTCTTCAACATATATATCAATGAATTGGTGATGGCCCTAGAACAGTCTGCAGCACCCGGCCTCAGCCTATTAGAATCTGAAGTCAAATGTCTCCTGTTTGCTGATGATCTGGTGCTTCTGTCACCAACCAAGGAAGGCCTACAGCAGCACCTAGATCTTCTGCACAGATTCTACCTGACCTGGGCCCTGACAGTAAACCTCAGTAGGCCCAAAATAATGGTGTTCCAAAAAAAGGCCAGTCGCCAGGACCACAAATACAAATTCCATCTAGACCATTGCCCTAGAGCACACAAAAAACTAGACATACCTTGGCCTAAACATCAGTGTCACAGGTAACTCCCACAAAGCTGTGAACGATCTGAGAGACAAGGCAAGAAGGGGATTCTATGCCATCGAAAGGAACATGAAATTCGACATACCAATTAGGATCTGACTAGAAATACTTGAATCAGTTATAGAGCCCATTGCCCTTTATGGTTGTGAAGTCTGGGGTCCGCTCAGCAACCAAGAATTCACAAAATGGGACAAACACCAAATTGAGACTCTGCATGCAGAATTCTGCAAAAATATCCTCCGTGTACAACGTAGAACACCAAATAATGCATAAAGCAGAATTAGGCCGATACCCGCTAATGATCAAAATCCAGAAAAGAGCCGTTAAATTCTACAACCACCTAAAAGGAAGTGATTCCCAAATCTTTCATAACAAAGCCATCACCTACGGAGAAATGAACCTGGAGAAGACATCCCTAAGCAAGCTGGTCCTGGGTCAAATGACCACCCCTCATCACTGTCAAACGCTCCCTAAAATACTTCAGCAAGCAGAACTTTCTAATCACCCTGGTCCGGGTATCCTGGAAGGATATTCACCTCATTTGTCAGTAGAGGATACCTGGTTATTCTTAAAAAGTCCTTTCCTCACCATCTTAAATAAGCATGCCCCATTCAAAAAAATGTCGAACCGGGAACAGACTTAGCCCTTGGTTCACTCCAGACCTGACCTCCCTTGACCAGCACAAAAACATCCTGTAGCGTTCTGCATTAGCATCAAATAGCTCCCGAGATATGCAACTTTCAGAGAAGTTAGGTACCAATACATATAGGCAGTTAGGAAAGGAAAGGCTAGAATTTTCAAACAGAAATTTGCATCCTGTAGCACAATCTCCAAAAAGTTCTGGGACACTGTAAAGTCCATGGAGAATAAGAACTCCTCCTCCCAGCTTCCCACTGCACTGAGGCTAGGAAACACTGTGACCACCAATAAATCTGCGATAATTGAGAATTTCAATAAGCATTTTTCTACGGCTGGCCATGCTTTCCACCTGGCTACCCCTACCCCGGTCAACAGCCCTGTACCCCCCACAGTAACTTGCCCACGCCTCCCCTTTCTCCTTCACCCAAATCCAGATAGCGGATGTTCTGAAAGAGCTGCAATATCTGGAACCTCTCTTTCGTATCGTCTGAGATCCCCAAAGATTGGAAAGCTGCTGCGGTCATCCCCCTCTTCAAACGGGGAGACACCCTAGACCCAAACTGTTACAGACCTATATTTATCCTACCCTGCCTTTCTAAGGTCTTCGAAAGCCAAGATAACAAACAGATCACCGACCATTTCGAATCCCACCGTACCTTTTCTGCTATGCAATCTGGTTTCCGAGCCGTTCATGGGTGCACCTCAGCCACGCTCAAGGTCTTAAACAACATCATAACCACCATCAATAAAAGACAATACTGTGCAGCCGTTTTCATCAACCTGGCCAAGGCTTTCAACTCCATCAATCATTGCATTCTTATTGGCAGACTCAACAGCATTGGTTTCTCAAATGACTGCCTCGCCTGGTTCACCAACTACTTCTCAGACAGAGTTCAGTGTGTCAAATCTGAGGGCCTGTAGTCCGGACCTCTGGCAGTCTCTATGGAAGTGCCACAGGGTTCAATTCTCGGGCCGACTCTTTTCTCTGAATACATCATTGATGTCGCCCTTGCTGCTGGGGATTCTCTGATCCACTTCTACGCAGACGACACCATTTTGTATACTTCTGGCCCTTCTTTGGACGCTGTGTTAACTAACCTCCAGACGAGCTTCATTGCCTTATAACACTCCTTCCGAGGCCTCCAACTGCTCTTAAATGCAAGTAAAATTAAATGCATGCTCTTCAACCGATCACTGCCCACACCTGCCCGCCAGTCTAGCATCACTACTCAGGACGGTTCTGACTTAGAATATGTGGACAAGTACAAATACCTAGGTGTCTGGTTAGACTGTAAACGCTCCTTCTAGACTCACATTAAGCATCTCCAATCCAAAAAATAAATCTAGAATTGGCTTCCTATTTTGAAACAAAGCCTCCTTCACTCATGCTGCCAAACATACCTTCATACTTCATACCTTCATATTCAAACTGAGCTGCACTTCCTAACCTCCTGCCCAATGTACGGCCATGTTAGAGACACATATTTCCCTCAGATTACACAGATCCACAAAGAATTTGAAAACAAACCGATTCTTACAAACACCCAAATTTGATAAACTACCATATCTACTGGGTGATTCACCACAGTGTGCCATCACATGAAAAGGTGAGTGAAGAGCAAACACCATTGTAAATATAACCTGTATTTACGCTTATATATTATATATTGTCCCTTTTGTACTTTAACCACTTGTACATAATTTCAACACGGTATATACACATAATATGATATTTGTAATGTCTTTATTCTTTTTGGAACTTCTGTTATTTCACTTTTTATATTATCTACTTCACTTGCCATGCCAATAAAGCCCCTTGAAATGAATTGAATTGAGAGAGAGAGAGAGCGAGGGAGGGAGCTAGAGAGAGAGAGAGAGAGAGAGAGAGAGAGAGAGAGAGAGAGAGAGAGGGGGAGGGAGCTAGAGAGAGAGAGAGAGAGGGAGGGAGCTAGAGAGAGGGAGAGAGAGGGAGGGAGCTAGAGAGGGAGCTTGAGAGAGAGAGAGAGCTAGAGAGAGAGAGGGAGCTAGAGAGAGAGAGAGAGGGAGCTAGAGAGAGAGAGAGAGAGAGAGAGCGATCGAGCGAGAAATATATATATATATAAATAGAGAGAGAGAAAGAAAGAGAGAGAGAGAGAGAGAGAGAGAGAGAGAGAAAGAGAGAGAGAGAGAGAGAGAGAGAGAGATAAAGAGAGAGAAAGAGAGAGAGAGAGAGAGAGAGAGAGAGAGAAATCCTCCTTGTTTAGATCAGATCTAATGCCTGGTGTATTTATTTGATTAATTTGCAGTGCAGCAGAGTGGTGTAACCTCGTTCTGTCACACTCCTACTTTACCAGCAGCGGTTAATTTTAGCAAGGCGGGCCGTGGCCCCATAATGTCACAGGAATACTGGGCCTCCGCTTTTTGGAAAGAAGGGATAGGACGGGAGGGAGGAGGGAAAGAGGGAAGAGAGGGAGGAGGAGAAAAGTCCCTCGTTCATCTTCCAAAAGAGTGTTAAAAGAACACCTGGATTCGTGGTAGGTGGTTATGCCGGAGAGATACACATGTAGAGCCAACAAGATCTGCCAGAGAAGAAGCTCTCTGAAAAACACATACACATACAGCACAGGGTTAGAGCTAAGCAGCTAAGGGGCTAAGTGCCTTTCTTAAGGGCACAATGGCAGTAGCTGGCAGACATCAATGCCAGCAACTCCTGGCTCACTCTCGCTGCCACATACTCCCTGTCAGACCTGGGATTCGAACCAGCAACCCTCCCTGATCTCTTGAGGCTACCGCTGTCTGTAACCAACAACACGTAGGTGTATGTGCCTTCTCTCAAGGTAACCATGGAAACCAACACACACATGGAAAGGGACGAGAGAGAGAAGAGAGACTTTGCATATTCAACATCCTGTCAACTAGTTGTCACCGGCCAACTCAGCGGAGCAGAGATACGAAACTAGTCAAATTACTGCCAGCTTCGCGATTCTGTCTCACGCTGACAACTCTGTCAGAGATGGGATTTAATATCTTAATAACTAAGATAGTTTGTCCTCTTTTTTTTCTCTCCATCACATTCCAATTGCATCTGCTCATGTCCTCAAATAAAAGGTGTCTTCTCTTTCTCTCTCTCTCTTATTTCTCTCTCTTGCTCTCTCAAAGAAATGTCTCTCTATCTCATACAGGTTGTCTGTCTCCTTCCCTCCACCCCTCTCTCCTTCTTCCTTCTTTCATCTCTCTCTTGTCTCTTTCAATCTCTAATACAGGCTGTCTGTGATAAGGCCTGTGTAGATCATGATTGATCAGGCCAATGTAACACAGTCCCCATCTCCCACCATCACAGGAAATGAATTGGAATCAGATGCTGTAGCTATGAAAAGGGCTGAATTATAGAGACATAAAAGGGAGCTAGAGGGGTGATAATAAATGTATTTCTAATATTTCAGAAGTTTGAACCCCAGGAGGACACCCACGTTGAGATGTTACTGCAACACTTGGTTTCATAAAGGTGTTATGAAAGACCCCATCATATATACAGTTCATTCGGAAAGTATTCAGACCCCTTGACCTTTTCCTCATTTTGTAACGTTACAGCCTTATTCTAAAATATATTAAATCTTTTTTTCCTCGTCAATCTACACACAATACCCCATAATGACATCACAATACCCCATAATGACATCACAATACCCCATAATGACATCACAATACCCCATAATGACAAAGAGAAAACAGGTTTTTAGACATTTTTGCTAATTTATAAAAAAATAAACAGAAATACCTTATTTACAAAAGTATTCAGACCCTTTGCTATGAGACTCGAAATTGAGCTCAGGTGGATCCTGTTTCCATTGATCATCCTTAAGATGTTTTTACAACTTGATTGGAGTCCACCTGTGGCAAATTCAAATGACTACACATGATTTGAAAAGAAACCTGTCTATTTTTTATTATTTATTTAACTAGGCAAATCAGTTAAGAACAAATTCTTATTTACAATGTCGGTCTCCCCCTGCCAAACCAGGACGACGCTGGGCCAATTGTGTGCCGCGCAATGGGACTCCCAATCACGGGCCGGATGTGACACAGCCTGGATTCAAACCAGGGACTGTAGTGACACCTCTTGCATAGAGATGCAGTGCCTTAGATCGCTGTGCCACTCAGGAGTCTATATAAAGATCCAACAGTTGACAGTGCATGTCAGAGCAAAAACCAAGCCATGAGCTCGAAAGAATTGTTGGTAGAGTTCCGTGACAGAAAAGTGTTGAGACACACATCTGGGGAAGGGTACCAAGAAATGTCTGCAGCATTGAAGGTCCCCAAGAACACAGTGGCCTCCATCATTCTTAAATGGAAGAAGTTTATAACCACCAAGACTCTTCCTAGAGCTGGCCGCAGGGAGTTGACCATCAACCTGAAAGTCACTCTGAAAGAGCTCCTGAGTTCCTCTGTGGAGATGGAAGTACCTTCCAGAAGGATAACCATCTCTGCAGCACTCCACCAATCAGGCCTTTATGGTAGAGTGGCCAGACTGAAGCCAATCCTCTGTACAGTGCCTTGCAAAAGTCTTCATCCCCGTTGGCGTTTATCCTATTTTGTTGCATTTCTTATTTCTTGTTTGTTTCACACTGAAAAATATTTTGCATCTTCAAAGTGGTAGTCATGTTGTGTAAATCAAATGATACAAACACCCCCAAAATCCATTTTAATTCCAGGTTGAAAGGCAACAAAATAGGAAAATGTGCCAAAGGGGTGAATATTTCCGCATGCCACTGTAAAAGGCAAATAATATCCCGCTTGGAGTTTGCCAATAGGCACCTAAAGGACTCCTACCATCAGAAACAAGATTCTCTGGCCTGATGAAACCAAGATTGAACTCTCTGAATGCCAAGTGTCACGTCTGGAGGAAACATGGAACCATCCCTATGGTGAAGCATGGTGGTGACAGCATCATGCTGTGGGAATGTATTTCAGCAGCAGGGACTGGGAGACTAGTCAGGAACAAGGGAAAGATTAACGGAGCAAAGTACAGAGAGATCCTTGATAATAACCTGCTCCAGAGTGCTCAGGATCTCAGACTGGGGTGAAGGTTCACCTTCCAACAGGACAACGACTCTAAGCACATAGCTAAGACAACGCAGGAGAGGCTTCGAGACAAGTCTCTGAATGTCTTTGAGAGGCCCAGCCAGAGCCCGGACTTGAACCCGATCGAACATCTCTGGAGATACCTGAAAATAGCTCTGCAGCCGGGTCTAACCACTACCTTGTAACCATCTGTGTCTAACCCCTACATTGTAACCAGCTAGGTCTAACCACAACTATGTAACCACCTGGGTCTTACCACTACCAACCACTATCATGTAACTAGCTGTTTCTATCTGCTACCGTGTAATTTGTTGGGACTAACCACTACCAACCACTATCATGTAACCAGCTGGGTCTAACTACAACAACAGTGCCTTGCGAAAGTATTCGGCCCCCTTGAACTTTGCAACCTTTTGCCACATTTCAGGCTTCAAACAAAGATATAAAACTGTATTTTTTTGTGAAGAATCAACAACAAGTGGGACACAATCATGAAGTGGAACGACATTTATTGGATATTTCAAACTTTTTTAACAAATCAAAAACTGAAAAAATTGGGCGTGCAAAATTATTCAGCCCCTTTACTTTCAGTGTAGCAAACTCTCTCCAGAAGTTCAGTGAGGATCTCTGAATGATCCAATGTTGACCTAAATGACTAATGATGATAAATACAATCCACCTGTGTGTAATCAAGTCTCCGTATAAATGCACCTGCACTGTGATAGTCTCAGAGGTCCGTTAAAAGCGCAGAGAGCATCATGAAGAACAAGGAACACACCAGGCAGGTCCGAGATACTGTTGTGAAGAAGTTTAAAGCAGGATTTGGATACAAAAAGATTTCCCAAGCTTTAAACATCCCAAGGAGCACTGTGCAAGTGATAATATTGAAATGGAAGGAGTATCAGACCACTGCAAATCTACCAAGACCTGGCCGTCCCTCTAAACTTTCAGCTCATACAAGGAGAAGACTGATCAGAGATGCAGCCAAGAGGCCCATGATCACTCTGGATGAACTGCAGAGATCTACAGCTGAGGTGGGAGACTCTGTCCATAGGACAACAATCAGTCGTATATTGCACAAATCTGGCCTTTATGGAAGAGTGGCAAGAAGAAAGACATTTCTTAAAGATATCCATAAAAAGTGTCGTTTAAAGTTTGCCACAAGCCACCTGGGAGACACACCAAACATGTGGAAGAAGGTGCTCTGGTCAGATGAAACCAAAATTGAACTTTTTGGCAACAATGCAAAACGTTATGTTTGGCGTAAAAGCAACACAGCTGAACACACCATCCCCACTGTCAAACATGGTGGTGGCAGCATCATGGTTTGGGCCTGCTTTTCTTCAGCAGGGACAGGGAAGATGGTTAAAATTGATGGGAAGATGGATGGAGCCAAATACAGGACCATTCTGGAAGAAAACCTGATGGAGTCTGCAAAAGACCTGAGACTGGGACGGAGATTTGTCTTCCAACAAGACAATGATCCAAAACATAAAGCAAAATCTACAATGGAATGGTTCAAAAATAAACATATCCAGGTGTTAGAATGGCCAAGTCAAAGTCCAGACCTGAATCCAATCGAGAATCTGTGGAAAGAACTGAAAACTGCTGTTCACAAATGCTCTCCATCCAACCTCACTGAGCTCGAGCTGTTTTGCAAGGAGGAATGGGAAAAAATGTCAGTCTCTCGATGTGCAAAACTGATAGAGACATACCCTAAGCGACTTACAGCTGTAATCGCAGCAAAAGGTGGCGCTACAAAGTATTAACTTAAGGGGGCTGAATAATTTTGCACGCCCAATTTTAAAGTTTTTGATTTGTTAAAAAAGTTTGAAATATCCAATAAATGTCGTTCCACTTCATGATTGTGTCCCACTTGTTGTTGATTCTTCACAAAAAAATACATTTTTATATCTTTATGTTTGAAGCCTGAAATGTGGCAAAAGGTCGCAAAGTTCAAGGGGGCCGAATACTTTCGCAAGGCACTGTATGTAACCAGTTGGGTCTAACAAATACCAACCACTTCCATGTAATTTGTAGGGTTTATCCACTACCGTTTAACCAGCTGGGTCTAACCACTGCCTTGTAACCAGCTGGGTCTAACCACTACCTTATAACCAGCTGGGTCTAACCACTACCTTATAACCAGCTGGGTCTAACTACTACCAACCAATATCATGTAACCAGCTGGGTCTAACCACTACCTTGTAACCAGCTGGGTCTAACCACTACCTTGTAACCAGCTGGGTCTAACTACTACCTTATAACCAGCTGCGTCTAACCACTATCATGTAACCAGCTGGGTCTAACCACTACCTTATAACCAGCTGGGTCTAACTACTACCAACCAATATCATGTAACCAGCTGGGTCTAAATACTACCAACCAATATCATGTAACCAGCTGGGTCTAACTACTACCAACCAATATCATGTAACCAGCTGGGTCTAACCACTACCTTGTAACAAGCTGGGTCTAACCACTACCTTGTAACCAGCTGGGTCTAACTACTACCTTATAACCAGCTGCGTCTAACCACTACAATGTAACCAGCTGGGTCTAACCACTACCTTATAACCAGCTGGGTCTAACTACTACCAACCAATATCATGTAACCAGCTGGGTCTAACTACTACCAACCAATATCATGTAACCAGCTGGGTCTAACCACTACCTCGTAACCGGCTGGGTCTAACCACTACCTTGTACTAGCTGGGTCTAACCACTACCTTGTAACCAGCTAGGTCTAACTACTACCTTATAACCAGCTGGGTCTAACCACTACCTTGTAACCAGCTGGGTCTAACCACTACTACCTACTACCATGTAACCAGCTGGGTCTAACCACTACCTTGTAACCAGCTGGGTCTAACCACTACCTTGTAACCAGCTGGGTCTAACCACTACCTTGTAACCAGCTGGGTCTAACCACTACCTTGTAACCAGCTGGGTCTAACCACTACCTTGTAACCAGCTGGGTCTACCTGGGTCTAACCACTACCTTGTAACCAGCTGGGTCTAACCACTACCTTGTGATCAGCTGGGTCTAACCACTACCTTGTAACCAGCTGGGTCTAACCACTACTACCTACTACTATGTAACCAGCTGGGCCTAACCACTACCTTGTAACCAGTTGGATCTAACCACTACCCTGTAACCAGCTGGGTCTAACCACTACCTTGTAACCAGCTGGGTCTAACCACTACTACCTACTACCTTGTAACCAGTTGGGTCTAACCACTACCTTGTAACCAGCTGGGTCTAACCACTACCTTGTGACCAGCTGGGTCTAACCACTACCTTGTAACCAGCTGGGTCTAACAACTACCAACCACTATTATGTAACCAGCTGGGTCTAACCACTACCTTGTAACCAGCTGGGTCTAACCACTACTACCTTGTACCCAGCTGGGTCTAACCACTACTACCTACTACCATGTAACCAGCTGGGTCTAACTACGACCTTGTAACCAGCTGGGTAGAACCACTACTACCATGTAACCAGCTGGGTCTAACCACTACCTTGTAACCAACTGGGTCTAACCACTACCTTGTAACCAGCTGGGTCTAACAACTACCAACCACTATTATGTAACCAGCTGGGTCTAACCACTACCTTGTAACCAGTTGGGTCTAACTACTACCATGTAACCAGCTGGGTCTAACCACTACTACCTACTACCATGTAACCAGCTGGGTCTAACTACGACCTTGTAACCAGCTGGGTCGAACCACTACTACCATGTAACCAGCTGGGTCTAACCACTACCTTGTAACCAACTGGGTCTAACCACTACCTTGTAACCAACTGGGTCTAACCACTACCTTGTAACCAGCTGGGTCTAACCACTACCTTGTAACCAACTGGGTCTAACCACTACCTTGTAACCAGCTGGGTCTACCCACTACCTTGTAACCAATTGGGTCTAACCACTACCTTGTAACCAATTGGGTCTAACTACTACCTTATAACCAGCTGCGTCTAACCACTATCATGTAACCAGCTGGGTCTAACCACTACCTTATAACCAGCTGGGTCTAACTACTACCAACCAATATCATGTAACCAGCTGGGTCTAACTACTACCAACAAATATCATGTAACCAGCTGGGTCTAACCACTACCTCGTAACCGGCTGGGTCTAACCACTACCTTGTACTAGCTGGGTCTAACCACTACCTTGTAACCAGCTAGGTCTAACTACTACCTTATAACCAGCTGGGTCTAACCACTACCTTGTAACCAGCTGGGTCTAACCACTACTACCTACTACCATGTAACCAGCTGGGTCTAACCACTACCTTGTAACCAGCTGGGTCTAACCACTACCTTGTAACCAGCTGGGTCTAACAACTACCTTGTAACCAGCTGGGTCTAACCACTACCTTGTAACCAGCTGGGTCTAACCACTACCTTGTAACCAGCTGGGTCTAACCACTACCTTGTAACCAGCTGGGTCTACCTGGGTCTAACCACTACCTTTTAACCAGCTGGGTCTAACCACTACCTTGTGATCAGCTGGGTCTAACCACTACCTTGTAACCAGCTGGGTCTAACCACTACTACCTACTACCTTGTAACCAGTTGGGTCTAACCACTACCTTGTAACCAGCTGGGTCTAACCACTACCTTGTGACCAGCTGGGTCTAACCACTACCTTGTAACCAGCTGGGTCTAACAACTACCAACCACTATTATGTAACCAGCTGGGTCTAACCACTACCTTGTAACCAGCTGGGTCTAACCACTACTACCTTGTACCCAGCTGGGTCTAACCACTACTACCTACTACCATGTAACCAGCTGGGTCTAACTACGACCTTGTAACCAGCTGGGTCGAACCACTACTACCATGTAACCAGCTGGGTCTAACCACTACCTTGTAACCAACTGGGTCTAACCACTATCTTGTAACCAGCTGGGTCTAACAACTACCAACCACTATTATGTAACCAGCTGGGTCTAACCACTACCTTGTAACCAATTGGGTCTAACTACTACCATGTAACCAGCTGGGTCTAACCACTACTACCTACTACCATGTAACCAGCTGGGTCTAACTACGACCTTGTAACCAGCTGGGTCGAACCACTACTACCATGTAACCAGCTGGGTCTAACCACTACCTTGTAACCAACTGGGTCTAACCACTACCTTGTAACCAACTGGGTCTAACCACTACCTTGTAACCAGCTGGGTCTAACCACTACCTTGTAACAAACTGGGTCTAACCACTACCTTGTAACCAGCTGGGTCTAACCACTACCTTGTAACCAATTGGGTCTAACCACTACCTTGTAACCAGCTGGGTCTAACCACTACTACCTTGTAACCAGCTGGGTCTAACTACGACCTTGTAACCAGCTGGGTCTAACCACTACCTTGTAACCAGCTGGGTGTAACCACTATTACCTACTACCCTGTAACCAGCTGGGTGTAACCACTACCTTGTAACCAGCCTGGTCTAACCACTACCTTGTAACCAGCTGGGTCTAACCACTACTACCTACTACCTTGTAACCAGCTGGGTCTAACTACTACCATGTAACCAGTTGGGTCTAACCACTACTACCTTGTAACCAGCTGGGTCTAACTACTACCTTGTAACCAGCTGGGTCTAACCACTACTACAGTGTAACCAGCTGGGTCTAACCACTACCTTGTAACCAGCTGGGTCTAACCACTACCTCATAACTAGCTGGGTCTAACCACTACTACCTACTACCATGTAACCAGCTGGGTCTAACTACGACCTTGTAACCAGCTGGGTCGAACCACTACTACCTTGTAACCAGCTGGGTCTAACCACTACCTTGTAACCAGCTGGGTCTAACCACTACCTTGTAACCAGCTGGGTCGAACCACTACTACCTTGTAACCAGCTGGGTCTAACCACTACCTTGTAACCAGCTGGGTCTAACCACTACCTTGTAACCAGCTGGGTCTAACCACTACTACCTACTACCATGTAACCAGCTGGGTCTAACTACGACCTTGTAACCAGCTGGGTCGAACCACTACTACCATGTAACCAGCTGGGTCTAACCACTACCTTGTAACCAACTGGGTCTAACCACTACCTTGTAACCAACTGGGTCTAACCACTACCTTGTAACCAGCTGGGTCTAACCACTACCTTGTAACCAACTGGGTCTAACCACTACCTTGTAACCAACTGGGTCTAACCACTACCTTGTAACCAGCTGGGTCGAACCACTACTACCTTGTAACCAGCTGGGTCTAACCACTACCTTGTAACCAGCTGGGTCTAACTACGACCTTGTAACCAGCTGGCTCGAACCACTACTACCATGTAACCAGCTGGGTCTAACTACGACCTTGTAACCAGCTGGGTCTAACCACTACCTTGTAACCAGCTGGGTGTAACCACTATTACCTACTACCCTGTAACCAGCTGGGTGTAACCACTACCTTGTAACCAGCCTGGTCTAACCACTACCTTGTAACCAGCTGGGTCTAACCACTACTACCTACTACCTTGTAACCAGCTGGGTCTAACTACTACCATGTAACCAGTTGGGTCTAACCACTACTACCTTGTAACCAGCTGGGTCTAACTACTACCTTGTAACCAGCTGGGTCTAACCACTACTACAGTGTAACCAGCTGGGTCTAACCACTACTACAGTGTAACCAGCGGGGTCTAACTTCGACCTTGTAACCAGCTGGGTCTAACCACGACCTTGTAACCAGCTGGGTCTAACCACTACCTTGTAACCAGCTGGGCCAAATCACTACTACCTACTACCATGTAACCAGTTGTGTCTAACTGCTACCTTGTAACCAGCTGGGTCTAACTACGACCTTGTAATCAGTTGGGTCTAACCACTACTACCTACTACCTTGTAACCAGCTGGGTCTAACCACTACTAGATCTAGATTTGTGTGACTTAAACCTTATCGGCAAAAACTTCAAAATTAATTACAGATTTCTTGAGTTATCTTATATTCATTCTGACTTTTTTCAGGAAGTGATACTGACTTCGTTCCTATGGTGTCTCATATGAGACAAACATCAGTAACTGCCATATCAAACCACACCCCCAAGGAGAAGAGTGTAAGTTCAGACAGAAATTAGGGGTGTTTTCTGATATAGACGTTTCTTGACATCAAGAAATTACACCCATTGATGCTCGCCATTGGTCTGTGGACATTTCTTTCACGTCGGGGACAACAGTTGTTGACAACTGTAGCATTGTAGCTAAGCCTAACTCTTATCCTCAGTCTCCCAACCTGCAGCGCTAATTCACCTGACCTGCAACGTTAACTATCCTAACCTTCGACGTTAGTTATCCTAACCTCCTATGTAAACAAATCATCAGTCTCACAACACCAGAACTGACCAATGGCAGGTATCAATGGGCATTTCCTTATATCAGGGAACACACAAATAATTATTGCTTCCTCTCAAGGCAATTTGGCCACTACACAAGCTTTACTGTTTGTGTGTGTGTGTGTGTGTGTGTATGTGTGTGTGTGTGTGTGTGTGTGTGTGTGTGTGTGTGTGTGTGTGTGTGTGTGTGTGTGTGTGTGTGTGTGTGTGTGTGTGTGTGTGTGTGTGTGTGTGTGTGTGTGTGTGTGTGTGTGTGTGTGTGTGTGCGTGTGTGTGTGTGTGCGCGAGTGTGTGTGTGTGTGTGTGTGTGTGTGTGTGTGTGTGTGTGTGTGTGTGTGTGTGTGTATGTGTGTGTGTGTGTGTGTGTGTGTGTGTGTGTGTGTGTGTGTGTGTGCGTGTGTGTGCGCGTGTATGGCAAATGCATGCATTTGGCTGAGACAAACATGTTTTTACCATTGTACCATATGTACCAAAAACTGTTTATACGTGAATTATGGGAATTATCAGTAAAATACTCTGAAAGGTTTTACTGCAGCATTCTGTAAATTATGGTACATTGTGGGAAAATGTTGTGGAAGGGGGAAAATTTGCTGTATTTAAATTGGACAGTAATTACACCTCACAGAATACAGTTCCTTGCCATATCTTTGGAGAGTCAGAAACCTTTTGACCACTAGTGGGCGCATGGTATTGTTGTCGCTGCATTATAAGAGGCTATATTTGTTGCACCCAGGAGTGAGAAGGCTGTACCAATATAATATGTGGTTATAGTGCCCCAGCAATTTAAAATGTAAGGGTAAGATTGAAGAGGCAGAAAGTCTTAAACCTTAAATGGTTGAGCGTTTTCTGATGTCCTTTTGCTCTGTTTTGCCCTGTAGTCACTGCCAGTTTGGAAGCCTTTGTGAAGGCTTGTAGAAAGAAGTGCAAGAGATGTAAATCACCAAATGTTAATTCATATGTTGTGAACACTTTACCAAGCACCCAACCTGCTTGCACCAGTCCCTTGTAATAACAGTAAAATACTGTGAAATGCAAACCTCTCCCCTCAATGTATTTCATTCATTCTTCCATTCATTCATTAATTCCAATTAGGGTGGCATTTACTTTTTAGTAGTATAATACAGTACATTTTACGGTATTGTACTGTGTTACACAATACTTGCTTTGATACTGTATTTATATTACAGTAGGTGTACTGAATATAAAATACAGAATGTTACTTGCCATCGAGCTGCCTGTAAACTACTGTCAAATTCACAGTAACCCCTTTACAGTGTATATGCCTGTCGTATACTGTACCACAAATCACAACATGATTTTTCCCCTGATTCCTGCATTGTAATATGTGGCCCGTTCCTCAGACAAAACAAATGTGTCAATCATTCCCTGAGGATTCTCTCCCCTACCTGTGTCCCCATGGCGACATGGGTGGCATGGGTAGCATGGCAGCCGGCATTTTAGTGATTAATGCACCGGGATATTAACAGCGTTGGAACCATATTGTTGCCCGTGTTCAGTGGTCCGGGGTTGGAATGCTTTGGAGTGGGATGCCCTGGCATTAGGTAGTATTAGGTAATTAGCTAAATCAGCAGCACCAGAGTTTAATTAGCGCATCTCACAGACACAGTCCAAAGGCTCGTTAATTACCCCCCACATATACGTGCTCATTAGGGATTGGGCCCTAGGCTCTCATTAACTGGCTGGGTGTGTGTGTGTATCTGTCTGGGTATGTGTGGGGGCGTGAAGGTGGCAAGTAATTACATACTGCAAACTTTTCGACACAAATGTCATGTTTGTATGAAGTCTTGGTATTCATAGGACATTAGGGGTACATTATTATTTAATTAACTAGGCAAGTCAGTTTAAGAACAAATTTTCATTTTCAATGACGGCCTAGGAACAGTGGGTTAACTGCCTTGTTGAGGAGCAGAGGAGCATATTATTACCTTGTCAGCTCAGGGATTCGATCCACCAACCTTTCGGTTACTGGCCCAACGCTCTAACCACTAGGCTACCTGCCAGTACATTAAGAGTACATCATGGGTATATCATGGGTACATCATGGCTAAATTATGGGTATATCATGGGTACATCATGGGTACATCATGGGTACATTATGGGTATATCATGGGTGCATCATGGGTACATCATGGGTGCATCATGAGTGCATCATGGGTACATCATGGGTACATCATGGGTACATCATGGGTACATTGTGGGTGCATCGTGGGTACATCGTGGGTACATCATGGGTGCATCATGGGTACATCATGGGTACATCATGGGTACATCATGGGTACATTATGGGTATATCATGGGTATATCATGGGTACATTATGGGTACATCATGGGTATATCATGGGTACATTATGGGTACATCGTGGGTATATCATGGGTACATCATGGGTACATCATGGGTATATCATGGGTACATCATGGCTACATCATGGCTACGTCGTGGGTATGTCATGGCTAAATCATGGCTACATCATGGCTATGTCATGGCTACGTCGTGGGCACATCATGGGTACGTCGCGGGTACGTCGTGGGTATGTCGTGGGTACGTCATGGCTACGTCATCGGTAGTGAACAGTGTTATCTATAGCAGTGTTATCTATGGCAGTGTTATCTATAGCACTGTTATCTATAGCAGTGTTTTATCTATAGCAGTGTTATCTATAGCAGTGTTATCTATAGCAGTGTTATCTATAGCAGTGTTATCTATAGCAGTGATATTTATGGCAGTATTATCTATAGCAGTGGTATCTATAGCAGTGTTATCTTCAGCAGTGTTATGTATAAAAATGTTGTCTATAGCAGTGTTATCTATAGCAATGATATCTATAGCAGTGTTATGTATACAAATGTTGTCTATAGCTGTGTTATCTATAGCAGTGTTATCTATAGCAGTGTTATCTTCAACAGTGATATGTATAAAAATGTTGTCTATAGCAG
Organism: Oncorhynchus mykiss; assembly: GCF_013265735.2. NCBI lineage: Eukaryota > Metazoa > Chordata > Actinopteri > Salmoniformes > Salmonidae > Oncorhynchus > Oncorhynchus mykiss. The sequence continues at coordinate 14,348,927 of NC_050572.1, forward strand.
TGTAATATCTTTAACAGTGTTATCTATAGCAGTGTTTATTTCAGCAGTGTTATGTATAAAAAATGTGTCTATAGCAGTGTTATCTATAGCAGTGTTATCTATAGCAGTGTTATCTTCAGCAGCGTTGTGTATAAAAAATGTGTCTATAGCAGTGTGCTATCTTTAACAGTGTTATCTATAGCAGTGTTACCTATTGCAGTGTAATCTATAGCAGTGTTATCTTGAGCAGTGCTATGTATAAAAAATGTTGTCTATAGCAGTGTTATCTATAGCAGTGTTATCTTCAGCAGTGTTATCTATAGCTGTGTTATCTTCAGCAGTGTTATGTATAAAATGTTGTCTATAGCAGTGTTATCTATAGCAGTGTTACCTATAGCAGTGTTATCTATAGCAGTGTTATCTATAGCAGTGTTATGTATACAAATGTTGTCTATAGCAGTGTTATCTATAGCAGTGTTATGTATAAAAATGTTGTCTATAGCAGTGTTATCTATAGCAGTGTTATCTATAGCAGTGTTATCTATAGCAGTGTTATCTATAGCAGTGTTATCTATAGCAGTGTTATCTATAGCAGTGCTATCTATGGCAGCTTTATCTATAGCAGTGTTATCTATAGCAGTGCTATCTATGGCAGCTTTATCTATAGCAGTGTTATTTATAGCAGTGTTATCTATAGCAGTGTTATCTATAGCAGTGTTGTCTTCAGCAGTGTTATGTATAAAAATGTTGTCTATAGCAGTGTTATCTATAGCAGTGTTGTCTTCAGCAGTGTTATGTATAAAAATGTTGTCTATAGCAGTGTTATCTATAGCAGTGTTATCTATAGCAATGTTATCTATAGTAGTGTTATCTTCAGCAGTGATATGTATAAAAATGTTGTCTATAGCAGTTTGTTATCTTTAACAGTGTTATCTATAGCAGTGTTATCTATAGCAGTGTTATCTTCAGCAGTGTTATGTATAAAAATGTTGTCTATAGCAGTGTTATCTATAGCAGTGTTATCTTCAGCAGTGTTATCTATAGCAGTGTTGTCTTCAGCAGTGTTATGTATAAAAATGTTGTCTATAGCAGTGTTATCTATAGCAGTGTTATCTTCAGCAGTGTTATCTATAGCAGTGTTATCTTCAGCAGTGTTATGTATAACATGTTGTCTATAGCAGTGTTATCTATAGCAGTGTTATGTATAAAAGTGTTGTCTATAGCAGTGTGTTATATATAGCAGTGTGTTATCTATAGCAGTGTTATCTATAGCAGTGTGTTATCTATAGCAGTGTGTTATCCATAGCAGTGTGTTATCTATAGCAGTGTGTTATCTATAGCAGTGTGTTATCTATAGCAGTGTGTTATCCATAGCAGTGTTATCTGTAGCAGGATTATCTATAGCAGTGTGTTATCTATAGCAGTATGGTATCTGTAGCAGGGTTATCTACAGCAGTGTGTTATCTATAGTGGTGTGTTATCTATAACGGTGTGTTATCCATAGCGGTGTGTTATCTATAGCAGTGTGTAATCTATAGCAGTGTGTTATCTATAGTAGTGTGTTATCTACAGCATGATTACCTGTAGCGGGTTGATCTATAACAGTTTGTTATCTATAGCAGTGTGTTATCTATAGTAGTGTTATCTAAGCCAATGTGTAATCTATAGCAATATGTTATCTAAAACAAGGTGATTTTCAGTGTTATCTATAACAGTGTGTTATCTAAATCAGTGTGTTTGTTATCTACAGCAGTGTGTTACCAATTGCAGGATGACCATATAGCAGTGTTAACTTTAGCAGTGTTATCTATAGCAGTGTGTTATCTATAGCAGTGTGTTTACTATAGTAGTGTTATATATTTAGCAGTGTGTTATCTATAGCAGTGTGTTCTCTATAGCAGTGTAATATACAGAAATTTGTTATCTGTAGCAGTGTGTTATCTATATCAGTGTTAGCTATAACAGTGTATTATCTATAGCAGTGTAATATCTATAATATTGTGTTACCTACAGCAGTTTTATTTAGAGCAGTGTTATCTACAGCAGTGTGTTATCTGTAGCAGTTGTTTATCTATGGCAGTGCATTATATTTGACATTGTGGTGTCTATAGCAGTGTGTTAGCAATAGCAGTGTGTTATCTATAGCAGTATAATCTTTAGCAGTGTGTTAGCAATAGCAGTGTGTTATCTATAGCAGTATAATCTATAGCAGTATGTTTTCTATAGCAGCGTGTTATCTATAGCGGTGTGTTTTCTATAGCAGTGTGTTAACTAATGTAGTGTGTTATCTATAGCAGTGTGTTATCTAATGCAGTGTGTTATTTATAGCAGTGTGTTATCTATAGCAGTGTGTTATCTAGAGCAGCGTGTTATCTATAAGAGTGTGTTATCTATAGCAGTGTGTTATCTTCAGCAGTGTGTTATCTATAGCAGTGCGTTATCTAATGCAGTGTGTTATCTATAGCAGTGTGTTATCTTCAGCAGTGTGTTATCTATAGCAGTGCGTTATCTAATGCAGTGTGTTATCTATAGCAGTGTGTTATCTATAGCAGTGTGTTATCTTCAGCAGTGTGTTATCTATAGCAGTATGTTATCTATAGCAGTATAATCTATAGCAGTGTGGTATCGATAGCGGTGTGTTACCTACAGCGGTGTGTTTTCTATAGCAGTGTGTTATCTAATGCGGTGTGTTATCTATAGCAGTGTGTTATCTATAGCAGTGTGGTATCGATAGCGGTGTGTTACCTATAGCAGTGTGTTTTCTATAGCAGTGTGTTATCTAATGCGGTGTGTTATCTATAGCAGTGTGTTTTCTATAGCAGTGTGTTATCTAATGCGGTGTGTTATCTATAGCAGTGTGTTATCTATAGCAGTGTGTTTTCTATAGCAGTTGGTTATCTAATGCAGTGTGTTATCTATAGCAGTGTGTTATCTATAGCAGCGTGTTATCTATAGTGGTGTGTTATCTATAGCAGTATAATCTATAGCAGTGTGTTATCTATAGCAGCGTGTTATCTATAGTGGTGTGTTATCTATAGCAGTATAATCTATAGCAGTGTGTTTTCTATAGCAGTGTGTTATCAAGAGAAGTATAATCTATGGCAGTGTGTTATCTAAAGCAGTGTGTTTTCTATAGCAGTGTGTTATCTAATGCGGTGTGTTATCTATAGCAGTGTGTTATCTATAGCAGTGTGTTTTCTATAGCAGTTGGTTATCTAATGCAGTGTGTTATCTATAGCAGTGTGTTATCTATAGCAGCGTGTTATCTATAGTGGTGTGTTATCTATAGCAGTATAATCTATAGCAGTGTGTTATCTATAGCAGCATGTTATCTATAGTGGTGTGTTATCTATAGCAGTATAATCTATAGCAGTGTGTTTTCTATAGCAGTGTGTTATCAAGAGAAGTATAATCTATGGCAGTGTGTTATCTAAAGCAGTGTGTTATCTATAGCAGTGTTTTACATATAACAGTGTGTTATCTATAGCAGTGTGTTGTCTAAAGTGATGTGTTATCTATAGCAGTGTGTTACCTATGACAGTGTGTTATCTATAGCAGTGTGTTATCTATAGCAGTGTGTTATCTGTAGCTGAATAATCTATAGCGGTGTGTTATCTGTAGTAGCGTTTTATCTATAGTTGTGTGTTATCTATAGCAGTATAATCTATAGCAGTGTGTTATCTATAGCAGTGTATTATCAATAGCAGTATGTTATCAGTAGCAGTATAATCTATAGCAGTGTGTTATCTATAGCAGTATAATCTATAGCAGTGTGTTATCTATAGCAGCATGTTATCTATAGTGGTGTGTTATCTACAGCAGTATAATCTATAGCAGTGTGTTTTCTATAGCAGTGTGTTATCAAGAGAAGTATAATCTATAGCAGTGTGTTATCAATAGCAGTGTATTATCAATAGCAGTGTGTTATCAATAGCAGTATAATCTATAGCAGTGTGTTATCTATAGCAGTATAATCTATAGCAGTGTGTTATCTATAGCAGTGTATTATCAATAGCAGTGTGTTATCAATAGCAGTATAATCTATAGCAGTGTGTTATCTATAGCAGTATAATCTATAGCAGTGTGTTATCTATAGCAGTATAATCTATAGCAGTGTGTTATCTATAGCAGTGTATTATCAATAGCAGTGTGTTATCAATAGCAGTATAATCTATAGCAGTATGTCTTCTATAGCGGTATGTTTTCTATAGCAGTGTGTTATCTAGAACAGCGTGTTATCGATAGCAGTGTGGTATCAATAACGGTGTGTTACCTATAGCGGTGTGTTTTCTATAGCAGTGTGTTACCTAATGCAGTGTGTTATTTACAGCAGTGTGTTATCTATAGCAGTGTGGTATCTATAGTTGTGTGTTTTCTATAGCAGTATAATCTATAGCAGTGTGTTTTCAATAGCAGTGTGTTATCTATAGCAGTATAATCTATGGCATTGTGTTATCTATAGCAGTGAGTTATCTAAAGCAGTGTGTTATCTATAGCAATGTGTTATCTATAGCGGTGTGGTATCGATAGCTGTGTGTTACCTATAGCAGTGTGTTTTCTATAGCAGTGTGTTAACTAATGCAGTGTGTTATCTATAGCAGTGTGTTTTCTATAGCAGTGGGTTATCTAATATAGTGTGTTATCTATAGCATTGTGTTATCTATAGCAGTATAATCTATAGCTGTGTGTTATCTGTAGCAGCGTGTTATCTATAGCGGTGTGGTATCGATAGCTGTGTGTTACCTATAGCAGTGTGTTTTCTATAGCAGTGTGTTAACTAATGTAGTGTGTTATCTATAGCAGTATAATCTATAGCAGTATGTTTTCTATAGCAGTGTGTTTTCTATAGTGGTATAATCTGTAGCAGTATAATCTTTAGCAGCGTGCTAGCAATAGCAATATAATCTATAGCAGTATGTTTTCTATAGCAGCGTGTTATCTATAGCGGTGTGTTTTCTATAGCAGTGTGTTAACTAATGTAGTGTGTTTTCTATAGCAGTGTGTTATCTATAGCAGTGTGTTATCTATAGCAGTGTGTTATCTATAGCAGTGTGGTATCGATAGCGGTGTGTTACCTACAGCGGTGTGTTTTCTATAGCAGTGTGTTATCTAATGCGGTGTGTTATCTATAGCAGTGTGTTATCTATAGCAGTGTGTTATCTATAGCAGTATAATCTATAGCAGTATGTTTTCTATAGCAGTGTGTTTTCTATAGTGGTATAATCTGTAGCAGTATAATCTTTAGCAGCGTGCTAGCAATAGCAATATAATCTATAGCAGTATGTTTTCTATAGCAGCGTGTTATCTATAGCGGTGTGTTTTCTATAGCAGTGTGTTAACTAATGTAGTGTGTTATCTATAGCAGTGTGTTATCTATAGCAGTGTGGTATCGATAGCGGTGTGTTACCTACAGCGGTGTGTTTTCTAATGCGGTGTGTTATCTAATGCGGTGTGTTATCTATAGCAGTGTGTTATCTTCAGCAGTGTGTTATCTATAGCAGTGTGTTATCTATAGCAGTGTGGTATCGATAGCGGTGTGTTACCTATAGCAGTGTGTTATCTAATGCGGTGTGTTATCTATAGCAGTGTGTTATCTATAGCATTGTGTTATCTATAGCAGTGTGGTATCGATAGCGGTGTGTTACCTACAGCGGTGTGTTTTCTATAGCAGTGTGTTATCTAATGCGGTGTGTTATCTATAGCAGTGTGTTATCTATAGCAGTGTGTTTTCTATAGCAGTTGGTTATCTAATGCAGTGTGTTATCTTCAGCAGTGTGTTATCTATAGCAGCGTGTTATCTATAGCAGTGTGTTTTCTATAGCAGTTGGTTATCTAATGCAGTGTGTTATCTTCAGCAGTGTGTTATCTATAGCAGTGTGTTATCTATAGTGGTGTGTTATCTATAGAAGTATAATCTATGGCAGTGTGTTATCTATAGCAGTGTGTTATCTAAAGTGAGGTGTTATCTATAGCATTGTGTTATCTTTAGCAGTGTGTTATCTGTAGCTGAATAATCTATAGCGGTGTGTTATCTATAGCATTACAATCTGTAGCTGTGTGTTATCTGTAGAAGCGTGTTATCTATAGTTGTGTGTTATCTATAGCAGTATAATCTATAGCAGTGTGTTATCTATAGCAGTGTATTATCAATAGCAGTGTGTTATCAATAGCAGTATAATCTGTAGCAGTGTGTTATCTACATTAGTATAATCTTTAGCAGCGTGTTAGCAATAGCAGTGTGTTATCTGTAGCAGCGTGTTATCTATAGTGGTGTGTTATCTATAGCAGTATAATTTATAGCAGTGTGTTATCTGTAGCAGCGTGTTATCTATAGTGGTGTGTTATCTATAGCAGTGTAATCTATAGCAGTGTGTTTTCTATAGCAGTGTATTATCTATAGCACTATAATTTATAGCAGTGTGTTATCTACAGCAGGATAGTCCATAGCAGCGTGTTATCTTTAGCAGCATGTCATCTATAGCAGTGTATTATCTGTAGCAGTCTGTTATCTACAGCAGTATAATCTATAGCGGTGTGTAATCTTTATCTATAGGAGTATAATCTATAGCACTGTGTTATCCATAGCAGTGTGTTTTTTACAGCAGTGAGTTATCTATAGCAGTATAATCTATAGCAGTGTGTTATGTAATGCAGTGTGTTTTCTATAGCAGTGTGTTATCTAATGTAGTGTGTTATCTATAGCAGTGTGTTATATATAGCAGTATAATCTATAGCTGTGTGTTATCTGTAGCAGCGTGTTATCTATAGCAGTATAATCTATAGCAGTGTGTTATCTATAGCAGTATAATCTATAGCAGTGTGGTATCGATAGCGGTGTGTTACCTATAGCGGTGTGTTTTCTATAGCAGTGTGTTAACTAATACAGTGTGTTATCTATAGCAGTGTGTTATCTATAGCAGTGTGTTTTCTATAGCAGTGAGTTATCTAATGTAGTGTGTTATCTATAGCAGTGTGTTGTCTATAGCAGTGTTATCTATAGCAGTATAATCTATAGCTGTGTGTTATCTATAGCAGTATAATCTATAGCAGTGTGTTATCTATAGCGGTGTGGTATCGATAGCTGTGTGTTACCTATAGCAGTGTGTTTTCTATAGCAGTGAGTTATCTAATGTAGTGTGTTATCTATAGCAGTGTGTTGTCTATAGCAGTGTTATCTATAGCAGTATAATCTATAGCTGTGTGTTATCTGTAGCAGCGTGTTATCTATGGCAGTATAATCTATAGCAGTATGTTTTCTATAGCAGCGTGTTATCTATAGCGGTGTGTTTTCTATAGCAGTGTGTTATCTAGAACAGCGTGTTATCGATAGCAGTGTGTTATCTATAGCAGTGTGGTATTGATAGCGGTGTGTTACCTATAGCGGTTTGTTTTCTATAGCAGTGTGTTAACTAATGCAGTGTATTATTTACAGCAGTGTGTTATCTATAGCAGTGTATTATCTATAGCAGTATAATCTATAGCAGTGTGTTTTCTATAGCAGTGTGTTATCTATAGCAGTGTGTTATCTATAGTGGTGTGTTATCAAATGAAGTATAATCTATGGCAGTGTGTTATCTATAGCAGTGTGTTATCTATAGTCGTGTTTTACATATAACAGTGTGTTATCTATAGCAGTTTGTTATCTATAGCAGTATAATCTATAGCAGTGTGTTATCTTTAGCAGTGTGTTATCTATAGCTGAATAATCTATAGCGGTGTGTTATCTATAGCAATATAATCTATAGCTGTGTGTTATCTATAGTGGTGTGTTATCTATAGCAGTATAATCTATAGCAGTGTGTTATCTATAGCAGTGTATTATCAATAGCAGTGTGTTATCAATAGCAGTATAATCTGTAGCAGTGTGTTATCTACATTAGTATAATCTTCAGCAGCGTGTTAGCAATAGCAGTGTGTTATCTGTAGCAGCGTGTTATCTATAGTGGTGTGTTATCTATAGCAGTATAATTTATAGCAGTGTGTTATCTACAGCAGGATAATCCATAGCAGCGTGTTATCTTTAGCAGTCTGTTATCTATAGCAGTATAATCTATAGTGATGTGTAATCTTTATCTATAGGAGTATAATCTATAGCACTGTGTTATCTATAGCAGTGTGTTATTTACATTAGTGTGTTATCCATAGCAGTGTGTTATCTATAGCAGTATAATCTACATCAGGGTGTTATCTATAACAGTATAATATATAGCAGTGTGTTATCTATAGCAGTATAATCTATAGCAGTGTGTTATGTAATGCAGTGTGTCATCTATAGCAGTGTGTTATCTATAGCAGTGTGTTATCTATAGCGGTGTGGTATCGATAGCGGTGTGTTACCTATAGCGGTGTGTTTTCTATAGCAGTGTGTTAACTAATACAGTGTGTTATCTATAGCAGTGTGTTATCTATAGCAGTGTGTTTTCTATAGCAGTGGGTTATCTAATGTAGTGCGTTATCTATAGCAGTGTGTTACCTATAGCAGTACAATCTATAGTGGTGTGTTATCTATAGCAGCATAATCTATAGCAGTGTGTTTTCTATAGCAGTGTGTTATCTATAGCAGTGTTTTACCTATAGCAGTACAATCTATAGTGGTGTGTTATCTATAGCAGTAGAATCTATAGAGGTGTGTTATCTATAGCAGTATAATCTATAGCGGTGTGTTTTCTATAGCAGTATAATCTGTAGCGGTGTGTTATCTATAGCAGTATAATCTGTAGTAGTATAATCTATTTTAGTATAATCTGTAGCAGTAAAATCTATATTAGTATAATCTGTAGCAGTAAAATCTGTAGCAGAAAATATTGACATGTGGACAAATATCTATAATTGGACAGAGAAGGAGACTGAACAGTACACACACACACAACGCACGAACACACACACACACACACACACACACACACACACACACACACACACACACACACACACACACACACACACACACACACACATACATACACACACACACACACACACACACACACACACACACACACACACACATACATACACACACACACACACACACACACACACACACACACACACACACACACACACACACACACACACACACATACATACACACACACACACACACACACACACACACACACACACACACACACACACACACACACACACATTAGGTTTAGGTTTTGATTGAAGTGTGACATAATCTTTAGCAGCATGTCATCTGTAGCTGTGTGTTATCTAAAGTGATGTGTTATCTATAGCAGTGTGTTATCTATAACAGTGTGTTATCTATAGCAGTGTATTATCTATAGCAGTGTGTTACCTATAACAGTGTGTTATCTATAGCAGTGTGTTATCTAAAGTGATGTGTTTTCTATAGCAGTGTATTATCTATAGCAGTGTGTTATCTATAGCAGTAGAATCTATAGTGGTGTTTTATCTATAACAGTATAATCTATAGTGGTGTGTTATCTATAGCAGTATAATCTATAGTGGTGTGTTATCTATAGCCGTAGAATCTATAGCGGTGTGTTTTCTATAGCAGTATAATCTATAGCGGTGTGTTATCTATAGCAGTATAATCTATAGCAATATAATCTATAGCAGTATAATCTATAGCAATATAATCTATAGCAGTATAATCTGTAGCAGTATAATCTATATTAATATAATCTGTAGCAGTAAAATCTGTAGCAGATAATATCGACATCATGTTCCCCTTATGTGGACAAATATCTATAATTGGACAGAGAAGGAGACTGAACAGTACACACACACACACACACACAACGCACAAACACACACACACACACACACGCACACACACACATACGCACACACACATACGCACACACACACACACTCACACACAAATCAGGTCGGTAATAATCTAGATTTAGGTTTTGATTGAAGTGTGACATAATCTATAGCGGTGTGTTATCTTTAGCAGTATAATCTATGGCAGTGTGTTATCTATAACAGTATAATCTATAGCGGTGTGTTATCTATAGCAGTATAATCTATAGCAGTATTATCTATAGCAGTATAATCTGTAGCAGTATAATCTATAGCGGTATAATCTATAGCAGTATAATCTATAGCAGTATAATCTGTAGCAGTATAATCTATAACAGCATCATCTGTGGCAGTATAATCTATAGCAGTATAATCTGTAGCAGTATAATCTATAGCAGTATAATATGTAGCAGTATAATCTATAGCAGTATAATCTGTAGCAGTATAATCTATAGCAGTATAATCTGTAGCAGTATAATCTATAACAGCATCATCTGTAGCAGTATAATCTGTAGCAGTATAATCTGTAACAGTATAATCTATAGTAGTATAATCTATAACAGCATCATCTGTAGCAGTATAATCTATAGCAGTATAATCTGTAGCAGTATAATCTATAACAGCATCATCTGTAGCAGTATAATCTATAGCAGATAATATTGACATGTCATAATGTTCTTCTTTAGTGGACAAATATCTATAATTGGACAGAGAAGGAGACTGAACAGTACACACACACACAACGCACGAACACACACACACACGCACGCACGCACACACACACACACGCACACACACACATACGCACACACACACACTCACACACTCACACACAAACACAAACAAATCAGGTCGGTAATAGTCTGGATTTAGGTTTAGATTGAAGTGTGACATGAGTCCAAATCCAAACTCAAAATCCTAAATACTGAGCTCCTCTTTAGCAATTCTCCTTCAGTACAGTCTCTATCTGAATATTGACCTGTCCACTACATTGCTGGATCATATTTCTGTCTTTGTTGTTGCTCTTCACAAAGTGCTGTGCCATGCCTTGTCGCAGTCCCATAGTGGATGAATGGATTCATTGATTGACAGGTTGACTGGAGGGTGATAGTATGAGAGATTGAATGGCTAAGGCTGTCCTTGAGTGTGAGTAAAGATTGTGGTTAATATATCACTATAGCATGTCATTAAAACTAGACATCAATACTGAAGCAAGTTACACATGACTCCTCAATCCACCAATTTAGTTGTAATTGTGAAGTGTGGGTGTCTGTTATCTGATGATAACACCTGTTATCTCTTCCATCACAAATCTAGCTCTTATCAGCCCCTAGCTAGATGAGGATGATGATGATACGGAAATGAGGAAGATACAAAGGCAGCAGAGTGATTTCATTGTGGTGTCACAACAGATTCAGATCAACCATAAAAAGTAGCTGCTAATAGACTGCTGTTCTATTGTCTTAACTGTCGTCTAAATTATGCAAATATATACAACGTAGATAGACGCACACACACACACACACACACACACACACACACACACACACACACACACACACACACACACACACAAGCACACACAAGCACACACGTCCTATAGTCTCCTGTGAGGCCTGCAGCCTCAAACACTTTCAAAATGTAACACACACACACACACTCTATCCACACACAGATCGTCGTTGAAGCCTTGAAGCCTGACAGTCTTCTCCCTCAGACGGTAACGTATGCACCTTCAACCATTCATCAGTGTCACCCTGTCGCCATTGGTTATGGGCCCAGAGGCCGTTGCGTCTTCATTACACCTGGAATAAATGTGAAATAAAACCGCAGATGATTTATTAGCTTCTGTTGGCGCCACGCTGGTTAGCACGCCACGCTCACTAGGGTCTGAGAGACTGACACACTCCAGACCTGAATAGTGGATATCAGATCTGACAAGAGGATGATATCTGTCAGTGATCACTAGCTCAGTCTGAGGAGAAGAGGGACTCAGGATGGGAAGTGGTGCGGTGATACCAGAAACAATAGAGAAAGCGAGAGATTTCATTGGCACCTTATTTCTGGTTCATATACAGTCAATTAACTAAGCAGATCATACCCAGCTGCTATCGCATTGGTGTCTCTGGGAGAGCCACCCCATAAGTAGACGGGGAACTGTGACAACTTTTTCAATGGTAAACGGCCTAAATGCGACATCTTCGGTGATACCATCATCTTTGGTGATAAGTTCAATGCCTACGTGATGAGTGAACTTGAGACTTGATGTTAGCTTCCAGAGCCAATGCCTTTAATAATATAATATATTAATATACACGATTTAGCAGACACTTTTATCCAAAGCGACTTACAGTCATGCATGCATAGGTTGTAAATTTGGCTGATCCCGGGATTCACACCCACAATCCTGGCATTGTAAGCCAACAAGATCTCACGGTTTTACCAATTTCATTTCAGACTCTAACATTTTTCCACATTTCTCCAAATGTCAAATTTAGAAGGTACCCCTTTCCTGCAGCAATGGACCAAATCGCCCTCTAGATGCCTCATGGGTGGAACGTTATTAATATTTGTTATAATTTCATAATTAATCAACTTTATTTAAAAAGAAACGCGGAAAATTCAGTGTTTCTACACTACTGTTCCAAAGTTCGGGAACACTTAGAAATGTCCTTGTTTTCCATGAAAACATACATGAAATTAGTTGCAAAATGAATAGAAAATATAGTCAAGATGTTGACAAGGTTATAAATAATGATTTTTAATTGAAATAATAATTATGTCCTTCAAACTTTGCTTTCGTCAAAGAATCCTCCATTTGCAGCAATTACAGACTTGCAGACCTTTGGCATTCTAGTTGTTAATTTGTTGAGGTAATTTGAAAAGGTTTCCCTCATGATTCCTGAAGCACCTCCCACAAGTTGGATTGGCTATATGGACACTTTTTAAGTACCATACGGTCAAGCTGCTCCTACAACAGCTCAATAGGGTTGACATCCGGTGACTGTGCTGGCCACTCCCTTATAGACAGAATACTAGCTGACTGCTTCTTCCCTAAATAGTTATTGCATAGTTTGGAGCTATGCTTTGGGTTGTTGTCCTGTTGTAGGAAATTGGCTCCAATTAAGCGCCGTCCACAAGGTATGGCATAGCGTTGCAAAGGGGGGTGATAGCCTTCCTTCTTCAATATCCATTTTACCCTGTACAAATTTCTCACTTTACCACCACCAAGCACCCCCAGACCATCACATTGCCTCCACCATGCTTGACAGATGGCGTCATCACTCCTCCAGCATCTTTTCCTTTTTTCTGCGTCTCACGAAAGTTCTTCTTTGTGATCTGAACTCCTCAAACTTCGTCTGTCCATAACACGTTTTTTCCAATCTTCCTCTGTCCAGTGTCAGTTTTTTTTGCCCATATTAATCTTTTCTTTTTATTGGCCAGTCTGAGATATGGCTTTTTCTTTATAACTCTGCCTAGAAGGGAAGCATCCCAGTCACCTCTTCACTGTTGACGTTGAGACTGGTGTTTTGTGGGTACTATTTAATGAAGCTGCTAGTTGAGGACTTGTGAGAGGTCTGTTTCTCAAACTAGACCCTCTAATGTACTGGTCCTCTTGCTCAGTTGTGCACCGGGGCCTCCCACTCCTCTTTCTATTCTATTAGAGACAGTTCACACTGTTCTGTAAAAGGTGTAGTATACAGCGTTGTACGAGATCTTCAGTTTCTTGGCAATTTCTCGCAAGGAATAGCCTTCATTTCTCAGAACAAGAATAGACTGACGAGTTTCAGAAGAAAGTTATTTATTTCTGGCCATTTGGAGCCAGTAATTGAACTCACACATGTTGATGCTCCAGATACTCAACTAGTCTAAAGAAGGCCACTTTTATTGCTTATTCAGTCAGAACAACAATTTTCAGCTGTGCTAACATAATTGAAAAAGGGTTTTCTAATGATCAATTAGCCTTTTAAAATGATAAACTTGGATTAGCTAACACAACGTGCCATTGGAACACAGGAGTGATGGTTGCTGATAATGGGCCTCTGTACGCCAAAATAATCAGCCGTTTCCAACTACAGTAGTCATTTACACCATTAACAATATCTACAATGTATTTCTGATCAATTTGATGTTATTTTCACTTCATTTTTTTCTTTCTAAGTATTTCTAAGTGACTCCAAACTTTTGAACGGTAGTGTATGTCAAACAGTTTTGTTATATTTCTGTCTTCTGTGATGTATATAAACTGTAATATTGGGATGCAAACTCAAAATAAAATACATTTCAACATGGTACAGGAGTCTTCCATTTTTAACCCTAGAACCATGTGTGTGAGGTGTGTACTTTTGTTTCAATGTAGATTTGTTTAAGACTATCACAAAACACTTTGACCCTGATTTAGCCCATTGCAGTAAAATGTTATGTTGGAGGTTTTGGATAAGGTTAAAACCTACATTTTAGGCATTAATTCCAGATGGTTAAGTTAAGGATGAAGGTTTTGGATAAGGTTAAAACCTACATTTTAGGCATTAATTCCAGATGGTTAAGTTAAGGCTGAAGGTTTTGGATAAGGTTAAAACCTACATTTTAGGCATTAATTCCAGATGGTTAAGTTAAGGATGAAGGTTTTGGATAAGGTTAAAACCTACATTTTAGGCATTAATTCCAGATGGTTAAGTTAAGGATGAAGGTTTTGGATAAGGTTGAAACCTACATTTTAGGCATTAATTCCAGATGGTTAAGTTAAGGATGAAGGTTTTGGATAAGGTTGAAACCTACATTTTAGGCATTAATTCCAGATGGTTAAGTTAAGGATGAAGGATTTGGATAAGGTTAAAACCTACATTTTAGGCATTAATTCCAGATGGTTAAGTTAAGGATGAAGGTTTTGGATAAGGTTAAAACCTACATTTTAGGCATTAATTCCAGATGGTTAAGTTAAGGATGAAGGATTTGGATAAGGTTAAAACCTACATTTTAGGCATTAATTCCAGATGGTTAAGTTAAGGATGAAGGTTTTGGATAAGGTTAAAACCTACATTTTAGGCATTCATTCCAGATGGTTAAGTTAAGGATGAAGGTTTTGGATAAGGTTTAAAAAATAGTACTCCGAATGCGTCATTCAATAAATGATTGTATTGACCCCACCGTTTGTTCATTATGGTGCAGCACATCAATTTATCTGATTATCAGCTGTTTTCAAACAGTCGGAAAAGACGAGTGAATTGTACTACATCAAAAGCTGATATAAGTATGCTGATTAAGTATGTAGTATGTAGTACACTAGTATGGGTATTCGGACATGACCCGTGTCTACCACTTGAATTGATTGCGCAACCTTGGCATCCGGAGTCATGGAATAACGTGATGATAATGCCGCTCGCTGTAGCTCCTAATGGCCGGTTTTAAAGGCATTTCCCAAAGTCCTTAAGACATACACAGATGTCCAATTCCGAAGTCAATCTTGAGCAAACAGCCTGTGCAAAGCGCCACGCAGCTCAGAGGGCTAATGCAGGCCTTTGCTGTTCTTACAGACAACTTGGGTTTCGATACCCAGTTAGTGACACAACTAATAAGTAAGAGGCCAGCAGCTTTTCTCCTGTTTCAGTCGGTCTTAATGCATGGCTAGAACTAAAGCCTGCGTAATGTGGCTAGAACTAAAGCCTGCGTAATGTTATCCAGCCAACTGGCAAAACTGTCCCTGTACTGTCCATGCATCCACACACACACACACACTAAATGCTCAATGGGTAAGACTTAATGCTCAATGGGTAAGACTTAATAGTCAATGGGTAAGACTTAATAGTCAATGGGTAAGACTTAATAGTCAATGGGTAAGACTTAATAGTCAATGGGTAAGACTTAATAGTCAATGGGTAAGACTTAATACTCAATGGGTAAGACTAAATGCTCAATGGGTAAGACTTAATAGTCAATGGGTAAGACTTAATTCTCAATGGGTAAGACTTAATAGTCAATGGGTAAGACTTAATAGTCAATGGGTAAGACTTAATAGTCAATGGGTAAGACTTGATACTCAATGGGTAAGACTAAATGCTCAATGGGTAAGACTTAATAGTCAATGGGTAAGACTTAATGCTCAATGGGTAAGACTTAATGCTCAATGGGTAAGACTTAATAGTCAATGGGTAAGACTTAATAGTCAATGGGTAAGACTTAATAGTCAATGGCTAAGACTTAATAGTCAATGGGTAAGACTTAATAGTCAATGGGTAAGACTTAATACTCAATGGGTAAGACTAAATGCTCAATGGGTAAGACTTAATAGTCAATGGGTAAGACTTAATGCTCAATGGGTAAGACTTAATAGTCAATGGGTAAGACTTAATGCTCAATGGGTAAGACTTAATGCTCAATGGGTAAGACTTAATAGTCAATGGGTAAGACTTAATAGTCAATGGGTAAGCCTTTATAGTCAATGGGTAAGACTTAATAGTCAATGGGTAAGACTTAATACTCAATGGGTAAGACTTAATGCTCAATGGGTAAGACTTAATAGTCAATGGGTAAGACTTAATAGTCAATGGGTAAGACTTAATAGTCAATGGGTAAGACTTAATACTCAATGGGTAAGACTTAATAGTCAATGGGTAAGACTTAATAGTCAATGGGTAAGACTTAATACTCAATGGGTAAGACTTAATGCTCAATGGGTAAGACTTAATAGTCAATGGGTAAGACTTAATACTCAATGGGTAAGACTTAATGCTCAATGGGTAAGACTTAATAGTCAATGGGTAAGACTTAATAGTCAATGGGTAAGACTTAATAGTCAATGGGTAAGACTTAATAGTCAATGGGTAAGACTTAATAGTCAATGGGTAAGACTTAATAGTCAATGGGTAAGACTTAATAGTCAATGGGTAAGACTTAATAGTCAATGGGTAAGACTTAATAGTCAATGGGAGCAAAATGTAATCCAGCCAACTGGCAAAACTGTCCCTGTACTGTCCACGCATCCACACACACACACACACACACACACGCACGCACGCACACACGCACGCACATACACACACACACACACACACACACACACACACACACACACACACACACACACACACACACACACACACACACACACACATGCACACACACATGCACACGCACACACACCTGGGCAAGCCAAGTTGCACTGCAGAGAGGATGAAGAACTCAGTTACAGTATACTTGCCTAATATATTTCATGATCAGATAAACTAACTGGTGTATTACTACTACACTTTGTAATATTCTCTATTTCTCTTTACCTCTCTCCTGTAGCAACAGCACATCTGTTTGGCAGTCTCTCTGTTCTTCGCTCTGCCCTCTGATAGTGTGAGTGTGTGTGTGTGTGTGTGTGTGTGTGAGTGTGTGTGTGTGTGTGTGTGTGTGAGTGTGTGTGTGTGTGAGTGTGTGTGTGTGTGTGTGTGTGTGTGTGTGTGTGTGTGTGTGTGTGTGTGTGTGTGTGTGTGTGTGTGTGTGTGTGTGTGTGTGTGCATACGCACATGCCTGTGTGCTCTAATGGTGTTTAATGCCCAAACTAATGGTTTCAGCAGGGAATGGAGGTGGAGCAGTAGGGTCCAGGCCTGGGCTGTAAAGTGGGCTGATCACTGGCAGCACCATCCCTCATCCTGGACTGCACAGCACAGGGGAGGGAGGAGAGGGCCAGGGGAATATAGACACGCAGCATGTCTCTCTCTCTTTCGCTCTCTCCTCTACCTCTACCTTTGACTCTTTCGCTGGCTCTCTCTTTCTCTGCCTGTCTCAATCTTTCTGTGTCCCTGTGTCTCTGTGTGTCTGTGTCTCTGTGTGTCTGTGTCTCTGTGTGTCTGTGTCGCTATGTCTCTGTGACTCTATGACCCTGTGTACCTGTGTCTCTGTGTCCCTGTGTCTCTGTGTCCTGTGTCTCCATGTCCCTGTGTATCTGTGTCCCTATTTCCCTGTCACCCTGTGTCTCTGTGTCTCTGTGTCTCTGTGTCCCTGTTTCCCTGTCACCCTGTGTCTCTGTGTCCCTGTGTCCCTGTGTCTCTGTGTCCATGTGTCCCTGTGTCCTTGTGTCCCTGTGTCTCTGTATCCCTGTGTCTGTGTTCCTGTTTCCCTGTGTCTCTGTGTCTCTGTCTCTGTGTTTTCCTGTGTCTCCTCTCTCTCCCCTCTCACTCTTTCTCTCGCGCTCTCTCTCTCGCTTTCTTCCCCCCCTCTCTCTCACTCTCTCTCTCTCTCGCTCTCTCTCTCTCTCTCTCGCTTTCTCTCTCTCCCTCTCTCAGGAGAGCTGTTGGGCTAAGGGGTGTAGGATATGCCTGGATTCGGGCGGTTGAGGGTGGTTGAGGATGGGATTGGTAGGCTAAGAGCTGTGGGTACAGATGCTCAGTGACCTGGAGTCAGAGCTCAGGCCAGGAAGCTGAATCCAGCCATTAATCACCCAAGCCATGACACACATACACACACACATGTTTATATGCACGCACACACACGAGCACAGACACAGACTGGACACAAGGATTATGTGCAGTGGAAGATATTGACATGGGTCAGAGGGAGAGAGAGAGGAAGAGAGAGACAGATAGGGAGAGAGAGCGAGAGAGAGAGAGAGAGAGAGAGAGAGAGAGAGAGAGGGAGAGAGAGAGGAAGAGATAGACAGATAGGGAGGGAGAGAGAGAGAGAGAGAGGGAGAGAGAGAGGAAGAGAGAGACAGATAGGGAGAGAGAGAGAGAGAGAGAGAGAGAGAGAGGGAGAGAGAGAGAGAGAAAGAAAGAGTGAGAAAGTGAGAGAGAGTGAGAAAGTGAGAGAGAGAATGAGAGAGAGAGAGAGAGAGAGAGAGAGAGAGAAAGAGAGGGAGACAGAGAGA
>NC_050572.1:14372533-14392533 GCF_013265735.2 Oncorhynchus mykiss
CCTGGCCCGGGTATCCTGGAAGGGTATTGACCTCATTCCGTCAGTCGAAGATGCCTGGTTATTCTTTAAAAGTGCTTTCCTCACCATCTTAAATAAGCATGCCCCACAAAAAAAATGTAAAAGCAGGAACAGATATAGCCCGTGGTTCACTCCAGACCTGACTGCCCTTGACCAGCACAAAAACATCCTGTGGTGCATGGAATTAGCATTAAATAGCCCTTGCATTATGCAACTTTTCAGGGAAGTTAGGACCAATATACACAGGCAGTTAGGAAAGCAAAGGCTAGCTTTTTCAAACATCCTGCAGCACAAACTGCAAAAAGTTCTGGGACACTGTAAAGTCCATGGAGAATAAGAGCACCTCCTCCCAGCTGCCCACTGCACTGAGGCTAGGAAACACTGTCACCATCGATAAATCCACAATAATGGAGAATTTCAATAAGCATTTTTCTACTGCTGGCCATGCTTTCCACCTGGCTACCCTATCCTGGTCAACAGCCCAGCACACCCAACAGCAACTTGCCCAAGCCTCCCCTTTCTCCTTCACCCAAATCCAGATAGCGGATGTTCTGAAAGAGCTGCAATATCTGGACCCCTACAAATCAGCAGAGCTAGACAATCTGGACCCTCTCTTTCTAAAATTATCAGCCGAAATTGTTGCAACCCCTATTACTAGCCTGTTCAACCAAAGATTGGGGATCTCTTTAAAGGGGGAGACACTCTAGACCCAAACTGTTACAGACCTATATCTATCCTACCCTGCCTTTCTAAGGTCTTTGAAAGCCAAGTTAACAAACAGATCACC
Organism: Oncorhynchus mykiss; assembly: GCF_013265735.2. Classification (NCBI taxonomy): domain Eukaryota; kingdom Metazoa; phylum Chordata; class Actinopteri; order Salmoniformes; family Salmonidae; genus Oncorhynchus; species Oncorhynchus mykiss. Next base: position 14,373,339 of record NC_050572.1, read on the forward strand.
GAGCATTTCGATTCCCACCGTACCTTCTCTGCTATGCAATCTGGTTTCAGAGCTGGTCATGGGTGCACCTCAGCCACGCTCAAGGTCCTAAACGTTATCATAACCGCCATCGATAAGAGACAATACTGTGCAGCTGTCTTCATCGACCTGGCCAAGGCTTTCAACTCCGTCAATCACCACATTCTTATCGGCAGACTCAACAGCATTGGTTTCTCAAATAACTGCCTCCCCTGGTTCACCAACTACTTCTCAGACAGAGTTCAGTGTGTCAAATCTGAGGGCCTGTAGTCCGGACCTCTGGCAGTCTCTATGGGGGTGCCACAGGGTTCAATTCTCAGGCCGACTCTTTTCTCTGAATACATCAATGATGTCGCTCTTGCTGCTGGTGATTCTCTGATCCACTTCTACGCAGACGTCACCATTTTGTATACTTCTGGCCCTTCTTTGGACGCTGTGTTAACTAACCTCCAGACGAGCTTCATTGCCTTATAACACTCCTTCCGAGGCCTCCAACTGCTCTTAAATGCAAGTAAAATTAAATGCATGCTCTTCAACCAATCACTGCCCGCACCTGACCGCCCGTCTAGCATCACTACTCTGGACGGTTCTGACTTAGAATATGTGGACAACTACAAATACCTAGGTGTCTGGTTAAACTGTAAACTCTCCTTCCAGACTCACATTAAGCATCTCCAATCCCAAAATAAATCTAGAATTGGCTTCCTATTTTGCAACAAAGCATCCTCACTCATGCTGCCAAACATACCCTCGTAAAACTGACTCCTTGACTTCGGCGATGTCATTTACAAAATAGCCTCCAACACTCTACTCAACAAATTGGATGCAGTCTAACACAGTGCCATCCGTTTTGTCACTAAAGGCCCATATACTACCCACCACTGCGACCTGTATGCTCTCGTTGGCTGGCCCTCGCTTCATATTTGTCGCCAAACCCACTATCTCCAGGTCATCTATAAGTCTTTGCTAGGTAAAGCCCTGCCTTATCTCAGCTCACTAGTCACCATAGCATTACCCACCCATAGCATGCGCTCCAGCAGGTATATTTCACTGGTCACCCCCAAAGCCAACTCCTCAATTTTGCTTTATCTTGGCCAGGTCGCAGTTGTAAATGAGAACTTGTTCTCAACTAGCCTACGTGGTTAAATAATGGTAAAATAAAAATACATTTCAGACATGTGGTGGTGCAGAGCCATTGACCCACACCATCCTGAAGAATGACAGCTCAGTGTTGTATACTGGCCTTCCTCATAGTGTTTTCTTTGTCCATGTAGCGTTTCTGCAGAAATTCTACATGTCTAACTTCAAAATACATTTCACTGATCAAATACTGATAACCTTGATGAAGCTGAAGCTGAATCTACTCCAGGGTGATCTTTCTGAATGCTTTGCTGTGTCCGAGGGAGTAGGGAGCAGAATCCTTTCCTACTGGATTGAGACAAAGGAGGAGCACATGAGGATCTACAGTCCATGGCTGCCGAGGGAGACAATCCAGAAAACAATGCCTCAGTGCTTCAAAGAGAAGTTCCCCAACACCACTTGAATCATCAATTGCTCTGAAACCACTCTTCAGAAAGCACACAATCTAACTTCCAGAGGGGAGTCATTCAGCCACTATTATTCCAGAAATACTCTACAGTATTTGGTTGCCATTTCTCCATGTGGACTCGTTATGTTCATTTCTCCTGTATATGGAGGCATATGCAGTGACAAGTTCATCACCGAAAACTCTGGCTTCCTTCAATACCTAAGTCCTGGCGATGAAGTTATGGCAGACGGGCTTCACCATCCGAGATCTGCTGTATGAGAGGAAGGTAAACCTTGCCATACCAGCCTTCACCTAGAAAGGAGAGCAGCTGTTTGACGAGGATGTCACAAGAACCCATAGTTCTCCCCCTTCATACAGACGGACCCACAGTGCTCCCCATTCACACAAACTGACCCACAGTGCTCTCTCTTCATACAGACTGGCCCATAGTTCTCCCCATTCACACAAACTTACCCACAGTGCTCTCCCTTCACACAAACTGACCCCTAGTGCTTTCCCTTCACACAAATTGACCCACAGTGCTCTCCATTCACACAAACTGACCCACAGTGCTTTCCCTTAACACAGACTGGCCCATAGTTCTCCCCCTTCACACAGACTGATCCACAGTTGCTCCCCCTTCACACAGACTGACCCACAGTGCTCTACGTTCACACAAACTTACCCACAGTGCTCCCTCTTCACACAGACTGAACCATAGTTCTCCCCCTGCACACAAACTGACCCACAATGCTCCACCTTCACACAGACTGACCCACAGTGCTCTCCCTTCACAAAAACTGACCCACAGTGCTCTCCCTTCACACAGACTGACACACAGTGCACCCCTTTCACACAGACTGACACACAGTGCACCCCTTTCACACAAACTGACCCACAGTGCACCCCTTTCACACAAACTGACCCACAGTGCACCCCTTTCACACAAACTGACCCACAGTGCTCTCCGTTCACACAGACTGAAGAGACTACTGTATGTAACTGGGTTCAATTAGTACAACTAACCCCTCATCTTGAAATACGACCAACCCACACCTTCAAATTTATTTTTTAGTGGTACAGCTGGCTAAGGTCTTTTCAAGAGGGCTTTCAAAAATGTTTGACAAAGGACTCAAGATCAATTACCAATAAGGTTTTGTGAGCGAAGACAATGTACTGTTAAGCAAGAGTGCTGTTCATTACATGTAGATAATAGCGATTGTAATGTATTTAATATGGGCTGATAAATAAAATACATCTGATAACATATACACACACACAGACACACACACAGACACACACACACAGACACACACACACAGACACACACACAGACACACACACAGACACACACACAGACACACACACACAGACACACACACACACGCACACACACACAGACACACACACACAGACACACACACACACACAGACACACACACACACACGCACACACACACAGACACACACACACACACAGACACACACACACAGAGACACACACAAACACACAGACACACACACACAGACACACACAGACACACACACACAGACACACACACAGATACACACACACACAGACACACACACAGACACACACACAGACACACGCACGCACACACAGACACACACACACAGACACACACACGCACACACACGCACACACACACACACACACACACACACTTTAAGATAATGAGTATTATTCTGTCATAGTCCTCTTTATCAAATCAGATGGTATCGCTGCCCATGTGACAGGGTCAATTCAGCACAAACAGCTAAACCCACAACAGCATCAGCCTGATTCCATAAACATTATAGAACAATAGAGAGCCTGTGATATTATCAATAGGAATCCAATAGAGATTATAGCCAGACGACGAACAGAGCTGGAAGGAAATACAGATACCAATGACAGGAGCAAATTGAAATAAAATGGCAGTTGATAATTTTTTCACGAAGCTGTTTATAAAAAAAAATTACAGTTAACTACAAATTCTTATTTACAATGACAACCTACTTTGGCTAATCCTTAACTCGGACGATGCTGTGCCAACTGTGCGCCACCCCATGGGACTCCCAATCACAGCCGGATGTGATACAACCTGGATTCGAACCAGGTACTACATTGACGCTCTGGCACTGTGATGCAATGCCTTACACTGCTGTCTCACACGGCAGCTGCCATTCGAGATGCTGGGTAAGGCGATGAAGGTAGGGAGATGGTGGATGGAGGCATTGAGAGAGAGACAGTAGGGCTAATTCATATAGAGTTGAGACTGAGACTATCCTGAGACTATTCATGTGTGGGGTTGCTTCTCAGCCAAGGGAGTGGGCTCACTCACAATTTTGCCTAAGAACACAGCCATGAATAAAGAATGGTACCAACACATCCTCCAAGAGCAACTTCTCCCAACCATCCGGGAACAGTTTGGTGATGAACAATGCCTTTACCAGCATGATGGAGCACCTTGTCATAAGGAAAAAGTGATAACTAAATGGCTCAAGGAAAAAACATTGATATTTTGGGTCCATGGCCAGGAAACTCCACCGACCTTAATCCCACAGAGAACTTGTGGTCAATCCTCAAGAGGCGGGTGGACAAACAAAAACCCACAAATTCTGACAAACTCCAAGCATTGATTATGCAAGAATGGGCTGCCATCAGTCAGGATGTGGCCCAGAAGTTAATTGACAGCATGCCAGGGCGGATTGCAGAGGTCTTGAAAAAGAAGGGTCAACACTGCAAATATTGACTCTTTGCATCAACTTCATGTAATTGTCAATAAAAGCCTTTCACTTATGAAATGCTTGTAATTATACTTTAGTATTCCATAGTAACATCTGACAAAAATATCTAAAGACACTGAAGCAGCAAACTTGGTGGAAATTAATATTTGTGTCATTCTCAAAACTTTTGGCCACGACTGTACCTCCACCCTCCTCTCTCTGTGTTTCTTTCCTTTCTCCAACCCTATTGCTTGCTTCCTTATCACCATCTTACTGCTCTGCCCCCTGTAAACACTGTCTACATCTCCTGGTGCTCTATTTCTCTCCATTCACTTTTTCTTTCCCTTTCTCTCCTTTATTATTTGTGTCACTCTCTCTCTCTCTCGCCCTGATCTCTTTCTCTCTCACTCTCTCCTCTAGGGGCAGTAGAGGGCAGAATGTCTTCCACAGTGAGTGTTTGAGGAGTTCAAGCAAACAGCACCTCAAGTCTCTAAAACACATACCAAGAACATTCTCTGTTAGGACGTTTGCCACTGAAATCTGTGTATGTACACCTCTATCAGACATTCACACATCTAGAATAAGTTAAGAACGGATTCCCCATCCTGTATTTTCCATACTCTATGTAGTGAACGTTATATTTAGTAAACCTCGTCTTTGTGCTCGCGGAGAGACAATCAGAATGCTTGGTCTGGAAGAACAGGAAACCAATCAGCGCCCACACCTAGAGGTCAGTCAGAGGTCAGTGTGATGTCGTGCCCCCAAGCCTCCACCGCCTTCATTCCATGACAAAGCGAGCGGGTTTGGTTACCAAGGAAACAGGCAGTTTTCCATTGGGATGTTGGAACATTTAGGAAGGGTACGGTTGCTTTGTTGCCGGGGTGATGATGGATTCTCACCATGGATATGTAATCACTACAGTTATGGTGATTAAGACAACAGAGGAGGAGAGCGACCTTTATCTAGCAGTAATGTTAAAACAAAATGTTTCCAGGGTTCGAAACGGTCTAATCGAACACCAACACCATCCTCATATTAGCTCCCCTTTTCCTGGTTCAGTGGAGAGCAGCTGAGAACACAGATAGCCTACAGAAATCAAACAAGGAAGACACACACAGGCGCCTTGGTGAGAGGGAAACACACACACACACAAACAATCCTTGTGTCTGTCTGTTTTTCTTCTGTCGCAACAAAAATGGCCTATTGCCATGTCAACCGTGTGTGCCGTTCTGCTACAGCTGTGATGTATGTGGTGACACTTTTGACCCCCTGGTGAACTCTGGAAGGCAGGATCCCTGCAGAGTCCAGATAGACTCCTCTGAAAGGGTCTATGCTTGGTCTATTCTGGGTCTATCCCGGTGAGGTCACGTCAACTCAGCCACGCATTAATACCATGGCAACAAAATCATAACACAACTATCCAAGCAACAAAATCCAAGCAAAATCCCACCAACCTACTACTATGACAACTGAATCTACAGTACCAATGTGTAATGCAACAAATCAACACCATTTTCAAACATTCCACAAATAAGTATAGGTTACATCAAATTGTATAAATGTACATACTTACATTTTTCAAGGGCAACACAGCCTTTTCAACTCTTTTCAAGGTGACTTTCTCTATCCTGCTATAAATGTACATATTTAACAATAACGTAATTAATATTTGTATGTATATTTTGTGTTGGGAAGGGGAGGAGAGTTGCTCAACGAAAGTTTTGGCCTCTAAGTAGAAGTATTCTTTAGGCACAGATCTGAGATTAGCTTTCCTTAACTTAATCTTAATCATAACCATTGCAAAGCAAAAAAGCTAACTGACCTCAGATCAATGTCTAGGAATAACTTCATTCTTCTCAATTCAAGTTTTAGTCTGTATTGTCTTTTTGTGCCCCAGATGTATTTGTGGAGCTCGTACCTGCTTACCTTGTACACGTCGAACGCCACTGAGTCATCAGGGTTTGTTCTGCTGACATTGAATACGGCAGTACGGGCTCGCAGCATGATACCGGTTTTTCCGTTCATCCAGGGTTTTTGGTTGGGGTGTCCCGATTGTTATTGTGGGTACAACGTCATCAACACATTTCCTAATGAAGCCTGTGACTGAGAATGTATATTCCTCAATGTTGATTGATGAGTCCTGGGTGGATGTATTTAACTTTGGTACACCAGGAGTTGTCTGGTTGAATAGCAGAGTCAAGTGTATTGTCCATAAGCCATGTCTCAGTAAAAATAAAGACACAGCATTCCCTGATCCCCCTCTTTGATTGAAGCCTTGCTCTGAGTTCTCAAAGTGTATTTTCCAGCGATTGGACATTAGCCGTCAGGACGCTAGGAAGAGGAGGTCGTGTAGCCTGTCTTTTCAGCTTGGACTCCCCCTTTCCTTCCTCTTCTTCGTTGCCTTCTGTCATCTTCGTCAGCAGCAACAGGTCAGCCCGCTGGAGTGAATGCAGTATTCCAGATCTGGGAGGCTGAGATATGCATGTGTAGCTTCCAATTCATGATCCAGAAGTGTTTGTCGGTCCTGGAAATTATTGCATGAACATTATGAGCAAACAAAGTAATAATTAACGCAAAACTAGCCAAAACAAAGTGGTGGAGCAGGAACCGGCAACACGCGGGCCCTCCTCAATCCAGCCATCTCATTTCTTTACAATCGGAGAGACAATATACACTTGGAGAGACAGCATATAAACTTGGAGTGAAAATATATACGCTTGTCGAGGTCAAACACAACTGCATAAAAACTTTACATGTACGGGTGGGAGAACGTGCATGTACACACACAGAAAGTGCCAACTCACACCCATACACACTCATTATGTAAACCCACAAGTCTCTCCTCATCTGGTAATTTTGTCAGGATAAGTTGCATGATCTTTCCACTAGGAGTGCTGCAGCTTTGCACAAGCACTGAGCTCCCTCTCCCTGACTCATGCACAGTAGAATGATCATATGATGGCTAGGCAAGTACTGCCAAGTAATACACTATCTACACTGAACAAAAATATAAAATCAACATGTACAGTGTTGGTCATATGTTTCATGAGCTGAAATAAAAGATCCCAGAAATGTTCCATATGCACAAAAAGCTTATTCCTCTCAAATGTTGAGCACAAATTTGTTTACAAATCTGTTAATGAGCATTTCTCCTTTGCCAAGATAATCCATCCACATGACAGGTGTGGCATATCAAGAAGTTGATTAAACATCAATATCATTACACAGGTGCACCTTGTGCTGGGGACAAGAAAAGTCCCCTTTAACATTTGCCGTTTTGTCACACAACACAATGCCACAGATGTCTCAAGTTTTGCAATTGGCATGCTGATTGCAGGAATGTCCACCAGAAATGTTGCCTGGGAATATAATGTTAATTTCTATACCATAAGCTGCCGCCCACATAGTTTTAGAGAATTTGGCAGCACGTCCAACCGGCCTCACAATCGTAGACCATGTGATGACGTTGTGTGGGTGAGCGGTTTGCTGATGTCAACGTTGTGAACAGAGTGCCCCATGGAGGTGGTGGGGTTATGATACGGTCAGGCATAAGCTACAGACAACAAACCCAGTTGCATTTTATAGATGGCAATTTGAATGCACAGAGAAACCGTGACGAGATCCAGAGACCCATTGTCGTGTCATTCATCCGGCACCATCACCTCATGTTTCAGAATGATAATGCATGGCCCCATGTCGCAAAGATCTGTACACAATTCCTGGAAGCTGTAAATGTCCCAGTTCTTCCATGGCCTGCATACTCACCATACATGTCACCCATTGAACATGTTTGGGATGCTCTGGATTGACGTGTACAACAACGTGTTCCAGTTCCCGCAAATATCCAGCAACTTCGCATTAAAGAGGAGTGGGACAACATTCCACAGGCCACAATCAACAGCTTGATCAACTCTATGTGAAGGAGATGTGTTGTGCTTCATGAGGCAAATGCTGGTCACACCAGATACTGACTGGTTTTCTGGTCCATGCTCCTACCTTTTTTTTAAGGTATCTGTGACCAACAGATGCATATCTGTATTCCTACTGCCAGTACTACTACTGAAATCTATAGATTAGGGTCTACTTTATTTATTTCAATTAACTGATTTCCTTATATGAACTGTAACTCAGTAAAATCTTTGAAATGATTGCATGTTGAATTTAAAAATAAAAAAAAGTTCAGTAGTTTGTATTTAAATCAGTAATCCTTCATTTGAGTCCAGTTATAGCCATGATGTAGGAGGGAGAATGTAAACGATTAAACAGCTAAATTGTTATAACAGATTCCCCTACAGTTCTTCATTAATGTATGGAGATATTTCATTACATTGTTGTACACCTTGCAGTACACCAAAATGAACAAGGCAGTACATTTCTAACAGCTTTTAGGGTAAATTCCATTTATATAATCCTCTAAATGACAAGTAACACACATAGGTCCCCACTATAGACTATACACTGATGACTAGCTAACTAAACACACGTTCTACAAACACCTTAGTTCCTCATCAACATTGAGTTAGGGTTAGTTAGGTTAAGTTAGACATGTTTTCTACTCTGAGAAAACATGTGAAGACATTAAAAAAAACTAAAACAAAAAGGAACATTCAATTTTCCTCTGCAGCCAGAAGCCCCTGTCAGAGATGTTTGTCCAGGTTACACTCTGGGGGTCATGACCTTCTCAGAAACACTCTGAAACCCTGGTCTACAGGTTGTAAACCCATCTCATCCTGCAGAACGAGAGAGAGAGGAAGAGAGAGAAATCCACATAAGACACAGTATGGTGGAGCTCTACAGCTTAAAAAGAAGGGGTGTACAGGCCGTGTTAGCAATAGACAAATAAATGAACAACTAAATGTGAATGTATCGTTTATATGAGTGTATGAATTAACAAGTGTGAGTCATTGTGCTACAAAACAAGTGTCTATGTATATGGACCCTGCCTATCATGGTCATCCCATTTAGGGTCCAGCCACCTCTCCTTCTCCCCCCTCCTCCCCTCCCCCCCCTCCTCCCTTCCTCCCCCCTCCTCCCCCCTCCTCCCCTTCCTCCCCACTCCTCCCCCCTTCCTCCACCCTCCTCCACTTCCTCCCCCCTCCTCCACCCTCCTCCCCTCCTCCCCTTCCTCCCCCCTCCACCCTTCCTCCCCTTCCTCCCCCCTCCTCCACTCCTCCTCCCTCCTCCACCCTTCCTCCACCCTCCTCCCCCCTCCTCCCCTTCCTCCCCCTCCCCCCCTCCTCCCCTCCTCCCCTTCCTCCCCCCTCCTCCCTGTCCTGCCAGTAATGTTGAGTGGGTGACCTTTTCTCTCAGCTAATCCACAGCAAAAAGGCCTAATTACTGCTGCCGCTCCACAAGCCTCCTCAGGCCCAATAATCAATACACCCGATCGGCCCAAGGATCACCCCGTCACATGCCACTGTGTCGCGGTACGTGTGTTTGTGTATGTGTGTGTGTGTGTGTGTGTGTGTGTGTGTGTGTGTGTGTGTGTGTGTGTGTGTGTGTGTGTGTGTGTGTGTGTGTGTGTGTGTGTGTGTGTGTGAGTGTGTGTGTGTGAGAGAGAGAGAGAGAGAGAGAGAGAGAGAGAAAGAGAGCATGTGTGTATGTCTGAGAACATGTGTTCCACTAGCACAAAAATAAGACAAAATGAGATGATACAGAAAGGGAGAGAATGAAGGTAGACAAGAGAGCCCCCCCACACACACACATACACAAACACCCTCCCTGTTGTGAATGTTGTGACACCAGTTGACCTTATTGAGCTGCTGTTGTATAAAGAGGCTCTGATTAGAATAGCTTCCCTTTAACCTTTACGGGACTGACGTGCCTTGGGAACAATCATTGGTTTATGCAATGAGATCAACATATTCTGTCGTTATTAAGCTGAACAGTGGTGGCATCTCTCTGTAAGAACTTCCTGTATGTCTTCTAAAGAAGGTGCATTCTGGAACAGTAACTGTTAGTAGTAGTGGGATGGTTTTTAAAGACTCTTTGTGGGGTTGATATGAAATGCCTTAAGCACTCTTACTTCACTAGATTTCCCCGCTTGTCTGCTGCGTGTGTGTTTGTCTCTCTCTCTCGCTCTCTCTCTCTCTCTCTCTCTCTCTCTGTCTCTCTCTCTCTCTCTCTCTCAGACAACTTGGTGGTGAAAATAAGGATATAACCCAAATTGCACCCTATTCCCTACTTAGGGCACAACTTTCGACCAGACCACTATCAAACGTAGTGCACTATATAGGAATAGGGTGCAATTTGAGACGTATCCCAACACTTTGGATGCTATGTACAAGAACAAGTTTCTAAACTGAGTGTCCCATCTGAATACCGTCATAGTTAACCTATGATCTTAGTACATTAGGAAACGGTAAGACATGGTCAAGCAATTGACACAGTGCAGTATGACACAGTTATGACATCATCGGGAACAGTCAACCTAAATGCAAGTCACGACTCGATCAACCCCGGTCAAAACATCCTGACATGTGGTCAACATTGGTTAACCTATCGACACTTTGGCTTTATGACCTGGTCAGCAATGGTCAATGGCTGATCTATTGAAATGGAGCATTATGACAGAGTCCACCACATTGACAAGTGTTTGTGACATCAATAACCATGGTAACCTGTGAACACTAGAATTATGACATGATTAGCAATGGTCAAGGGGCTTCTTTCACAGAGATCATATGAAATTCCACTAAATTAATGGAGCTGATACATTTGATTCAATGCAATTCCATCTTTGTGGACTGCAACCATTACAGAATAATTCACTCAATAACCCCCCAGTAGAGCACAATTTCATGCAGACTAAATATAGCCAAATTATGTTGGCTAATTGTCATGATCTATGAACAATTTAGAATAGGCTAGGAAGTTGTCGGTCTCGTTTGATAGGTCTACTGTTGTCGGTCTGGTATGATAGGCCTACTGTTGTTGGTCTGGTTGATAGGCCTACTGTTGTCGGTCTGGTTGATAGGCCTTCTGTTGTCGGTCTGGTTTGATAGGCCTACTGTTGTTGGTCTGGTTTGATAGGTTTACTGTTATCAGTCTGGTTTGATAGGCCTACTGTTGTCGGTCTGGTTTGATAGGCCTACTGTTGTCAGTCTGGTTTGATAGGCCTACTGTTGTTGGTCTGGTTTGATAGGCCTACTGTTGTTGGTCTGGTTTGATAGGCCTACTGTTGTCTGTCTGGTTTGATAGGTAAACTGTTTTCAGTCTGGTTTGATAGGCCTTCTGTTGTCGGTCTGGTTTGATAGGCCTATTGTTAGTCATTGATAGGCCTACTGTTGTCTGTCTGGTTTGATAGGCCCACTGTTGTCAGTCTGGTTTGATAGGCCTACTGTCGTTGGTCTGGTTTGATAAGCCTACTGTCATTGGTCTGGTTTGATAGGCCCACTGTTGTTGGTCTGGTTTGATAGGCCTCCTGTCATTGGTCTGGTTTGATAGGCCTACTGTTGTCTGTCTGGTTTGATAGGTAAACTGTTTTCAGTCTGGTTTGATAGGCCTTCTGTTGTCGGTCTGGTTTGATAGGCCTATTGTTAGTCATTGATAGGCCTACTGTTGTCTGTCTGGTTTGATAGGCCTTCTGTTGTCGGTCTGGTTTGATAGGCCTACTGTTGTTGGTCTGGTGTGATAGGCCTACTGTTGTTGGTATGGTTTGATAGGCCCACTGTTGTTGGTCTGGTTTGATAGGCCTTCTGTCATTGGTCTGGTTTGATAAGCCTACTGTCATTGGTCTGGTTTGATAGGCCTTCTGTTGTCGGTCTGGTTGATAGGCCTACTGTTGTTGGTCCTGTTTGATAGGCCTTCTGTTGTTGGTCTGGTTTGATAGGCCTACTGTTGTTGGTCTGGTTTGATAGGCCTACTGTTGTCTGTCTGGTTTGATAGGTAAACTGTTTTCAGTCTGGTTTGATAGGCCTTCTGTTGTCGGTCTGGTTTGATAGGCCTATTGTTAGTCATTGATAGGCCTACTGTTGTCTGTCTGGTTTGATAGGCCTTCTGTTGTCGGTCTGGTTGATAGGCCTACTGTTGTTGGTCTGGTGTGATAGGCCTACTGTTGTTGGTCTGGTTTGACAGGCCCACTGTTGTTGGTCTGGTTTGATAGGCCTCCTGTCATTGGCCTGGTTTGATAGGCCTTCTGTTGTCGGTCTGGTTGATAGGCCTACTGTTGTTGGTCCTGTTTGATAGGCCTTCTGTTGTTGGTCTGGTTTGATAGGCCTACTGTTGTTGGTCTGGTTTGATAGGCCTACTGTTGTTGGTCTGGTTTGATAAGCCTACTGTCATTGGTCTGGTTTGATAGGCCTTCTGTTGTCGGTCTGGTTGATAGGCCTACTGTTGTTGGTCCTGTTTGATAGGCCTTCTGTTGTTGGTCTGGTTTGATAGGCCTACTGTTGTTGGTCTGGTTTGATAGGCCTACTGTTGTTGGTCTGGTTGATAGGCCTACTGTTGTTGGTCCTGTTTGATAGGCCTACTGTTGTCGGTCTGGTTTGATAGGTTTACTGTTATCAGTCTGGTTTGATAGGCCTACTGTTGTCGGTCTGGTTTGATAGGCCTACTGTTATCAGTCTGGTTTGATAGGCCTACTGTTGTCGGTCTGGTATGATAGGCCTTCTGTTGTCGGTCTGGTTTGATAGGCCTACTGTTGTTGGTCTGGTGTGATAGGCCTATTGCTGTTGGTTTGGTTTGATAGGTTTACTGTTGTCAGTCTGGTTTGATAGGCCTACTGTTGTCGTTGGTCTGGTTTGATAGGCCTTCTGTTGTCAGTCTGGTTTTATAGGCCTACTGTTGTTGGTCTGGTGTGATAGGCCTACTGTTGTTGGTCTGGTATGATAGGTGTACTGTTGTCTGTCTGGTTTGATAGGCCTCCTGTTCTCGTTGGCCTGGTTTGATAGGCCTTCTGTTGTCAGTCTGGTTTGATATGCCTACTGTTATCAGTCTGGTTTGATAGGCCTACTGTTGTCAGTCTGGTTTGATATGCCTACTGTTATCAGTCTGGTTTGATAGGCCTACTGTTGCCAGTCTGGTTTAATAGGCCTACTGTTGTCGGTCTGGTTTGATAGGTTAACTGTTGTCAGTCTGGTTTGATAGGCCTTCTGTTGTCGGTCTGGTTTGATAGGTAAATTGTTGTCAGTCTGGTCCCGACTGTTATCGTTGGTCTGGTTTGATAGGCCTACTGTTGTCGGTCTGGTTTGATAGGGCTACTGTTGTCAGTCTGGTTTGATAGGCCTTCTGTTGTCGGTCTGGTTTGATAGGTAAATTGTTGTCAGTCTGGTCCCGACTGTTATCGTTGGTCTGGTTTGATAGGCCTACTGTTGTCAGTCTGGTTTGATATGCCTACTGTTATCAGTCTGGTTTGATAGGCCTACTGTTGCCAGTCTGGTTTAATAGGCCTACTATTGTCGGTCTGGTTTGATAGGTTAACTGTTGTCAGTCTGGTTTGATAGGCCTTCTGTTGTCAGTCTGGTTTGATATGCCTATTGTTATCAGTCTGGTTTGATAGGCCTACTGTTGTCAGTCTGGTTTGATATGCCTACTGTTATCAGTCTGGTTTGATAGGCCTACTGTTGCCAGTCTGGTTTAATAGGCCTACTGTTGTCGGTCTGGTTTGATAGGTTAACTGTTGTCAGTCTGGTTTGATAGGCCTTCTGTTGTCGGTCTGGTTTGATAGGTAAATTGTTGTCAGTCTGGTCCCGACTGTTATCGTTGGTCTGGTTTGATAGGCCTACTGTTGTCGGTCTGGTTTGATAGGGCTACTGTTGTCAGTCTGGTTTGATAGGCCTTCTGTTGTCGGTCTGGTTTGATAGGTAAATTGTTGTCAGTCTGGTCCCGACTGTTATCGTTGGTCTGGTTTGATAGGCCTACTGTTGTCAGTCTGGTTTGATATGCCTACTGTTATCAGTCTGGTTTGATAGGCCTACTGTTGCCAGTCTGGTTTAATAGGCCTACTGTTGTCGGTCTGGTTTGATAGGTTAACTGTTGTCAGTCTGGTTTGATAGGCCTTCTGTTGTCGGTCTGGTTTGATAGGTAAATTGTTGTCATTCTGGTCCCGACTGTTATCGTTGGTCTGGTTTGATAGGCCTACTGTTGTCGGTCTGGTTTGATAGGCCTACTGTTGTCGGTCTGGTTTGATAGGCCTACTGTTGTTGGTCTGGTTTGATAGGCCTACTGTTGTCGGTCTGGTTTGATAGGCCTACTGTTGTTGGTCTGGTTTGATAGGCCTTCTGTTGTCGGTCTGGTTTGATAGGGCTACTGTTGTTGGTCTGGTTTGATAGGCCTTCTGTTGTTGGTCTGGTTTGATAGGCCTACTGTTGTTGGTCTGGTTTGATAGGCCTACTGTTGTTGGTCTGGTTTGATAGGCCTTCTGTTGTCGGTCTGGTTTGATAGGGCTACTGTTGTTGGTCTGGTTTGATAGGCCTACTGTTGTTGGTCTGGTTTGATAGGCCTTCTGTTGTTGGTCTGGTTTGATAGGCCTACTGTTGTTGGTCTGGTTTGATAGGCCTACTGTTGTTGGTCTGGTTTGATAGGCCTACTGATGTTGGTCTGGTTTGAAAAGCCTACTGTTGTTGGTCTGGTATGATAGGCCTTCTGTTGTCGGTCTGGTTTGATAGGCCTTCTGTTGTTGGTCTGGTATGATAGGCCTTCTGTTGTTGGTCTGGTATGATAGGCCTTCTGTTGTCGGTCTGGTATGATAGGCCTGTTGTCGGTCTGGTTTGATAGGCCTACTGTTGTTGGTCTGGTTTGATAGGCCTACTGTTGTTGATCTGGTTTGATAGGCCTTCTGTTGTCGGTCTGGAAAATCGGTGCAAGATTGTAGGAAGAGATCCCTCCCCCCCAGTAGCTTAGAGGGTTTAAATCTTATTATGATATAGATTTATAATTCTATAGTTGCTCTATCAATATGGAGCATTATGACATAGTCAACCGTGCTCACAAAGTATTATGACATCATTGACCATATTTAGCCTCCATACACTCTAGCTTTCTGGCCTGGTCAATGCTGTCAACCTATCAGCAGTAAGATCCTCATGACACAGTCTAACACAAACCACTTTCACACACCACTCATACCTGTGTGTGTGTGTGTGTGTGTGTGTGTGTGTGTGTGTGTGTGTGTGTGTGTGTGTGTGTGTGTGTGTGTGTGTGTGTGTGTGTGTGTGTGTGTGTGTGTGTGTGTTTGTGTGTGTGTGTGTGTGTGTGTGTGTGTGTGTGTGTGTGTGTGTGTGTGTGTGTGTGTGTGTGTGTGTGTGTGTGTGTTGAGGTATGTTTTCCGGTGTTTGTATGAGTGTTGTGTGAAGCAGGCACACAGTGTGTGAGTGTAGACCGAAGACATAAAATCCCAGAGTGCTACCACAGTCTGCTGAGTGAAACGCTGTGGTAATGTTTAGTTTGTGCAGGCTGGGGAGGGATTCCACGTAGGATAGAGGAGGAGAGGTCTCGGTCTTGTCACTCAGCCATATCCCATTGACACCTGAACCTCCGCTGACCGGGTCGTGACTGGCTCCCAGAGCAGGAGTAAACCATGGCTGAGGGGGCTGACCTTTAACCCTGAGACCACTCATCATCACCCCCATACGCCCCCTGCTCCCCTCTTCCCCTCGGCCTCTCTCTCATTCTCTCCCTCTCTCTTCACCAGCCACATTCACTCCCGTGGTTCACTCTTTAAACTGCGGTATTTCACAGAGAACAGACAGGGCAGCAGAAGTAGAAATAGTGTCTGTACTCTGGACAGTGGAGGTCTGTACTCTGGAGAGTGGAGGTCTGTACTCTGGACAGTAGAAGTCTGTATTCTGGATAGTAGAGGTCTGTATATTCTGGATAGTAGAAGTCTGTATTCTGGATAGTAGATGTCTGTATTCTGGATAGTAGAAGTCTGTATTCTGGATAGTTGAGGTCTGTATTCTGGATAGTAGAGGTCTGTATTCTGGATAGTAGAGGTCTGTATTCTGGATAGTAGAAGTCTGTTTTCTGGATAGTAGAAGTCTGTATTCTAGATAGTAGATGTCTGTATTCTGGATAGTAGAGGTCTATATTCTGGATAGTAGAGGTCATTATTCTGGATAGTAGAAGCCTGTATTCTGGATAGTAGAAGTCTATTCTGGATAGTAGAAGTCTGTATTCTGGACAATATAAGTCTTTATTCTGGATAGTAGTCTGTTCCATGGTGAGTGAATAGATAAAGTACTGCAGAAAGGATACAGAAGACATTGTAGCCAGGACACACACACAATAAAACAAATCCTGACACATCCATGCTAATGTGTGTTCGTCCCCTGAGAGCTAGGCTTAATCCCAGGTTTACACTGATAGGACAACAAGGCTAATCCTGCTAACAGGGTGTGTATCTACAACCAGAACGCCTGAATCCCAAACACACAGTATTGACCCACCGAGAAGAGGAAGGGGGGAGAGAAAGAGAGAAAGCGAAAGAGAGGAAGAAGTTGAAAAGACAGAGGTGAGAAGGGAACCAGGGACAGGGGGAGTGGTGTGTGTGAGAGAGAGAGAGAGAGAGAGGGAGAGAGAGAGAGAGATAGAGATAGGGGGAAGGGGAGAGAGGGGGGAAGAGACAGAGAGAGAGCGAGAGAGGGGAGGAAAGGAAAGGGGGAGAGAGAGAGAGAGAGAGAGAGAGAGAGAGAGAGAGAGAGAGAAGAAAAAAATAAAATAATGAGGGGGGTAAGGCCAGAGAGATAGACAGGCCATGCTGTCAGGTATGCAGATGGGGGTGCAATCACATCAATGCAGGAGTGGGCACAAGCAGTCCCCCAGGACCATGTGACCAGAGAGACAGCACACACGTTCAGGCTAAAAGCTAACCTGTCAACCAAAGGCCAACATTTTGACTCCCTCTCATCCTGACCTCACATGCACAGACTCAGAACGGTGCTCTTCACAGAAAGTACTTGGGTTTGTTTCCGGGAAAAGATTAAGCCTAGTCCTGGACTAAAACACATGCTCAATGGAGAATCTCAGAGAGCTGAGTGAAGATGATTTTAGACCAGGACTAGGTTTATCTGTGTCAGGGAAACTGGCCCATATATCTAAGGTTTAGGGTTAATCTGGCTCTCAGTAACTGATTCTACAAACAGATGCTCCAGAATGACCTTGAAGTGCAAGGTGTTGTATCTGTGCAAACATTTAAAGGCAAATGAGGGAAATAGTTTAGACAGACAGGAACAGATGTACTGAAAATGTGCTTCTCCCTTTTTAACACACACAAAGCCTAATAACACACTGACCTATGAATGTCAAACTCACTGCCTCTGTCTTTCTCTGTAGCTTATTGTTTATGTAGACAGCACAAAAGCGCACATGCACGCAATACACACGCACGCAACACACACACACACACCCACACACACACACACACACACACACACACAGCTCCTGTCATTATTCCCGCCGCCACGCTAACTCCAGCGGCTAACTGCCACTTCAGTATCGGCCTGAATCTGGCTGCCTGTCGGAATATCGCGTATGGTGGCGTTAACTTCCCAATCGGGATATCGGCTGCGGCGGAACTTAGCATGCACCTCAGGGGTGGGAGAGGCCGAGGAGCCAAATGCCAGTCTATAGATCGGAGAAGGGACTAAAGATCACATCATCGTCCGGCAGGACACAGGTGACACGGCGGACAACAGACGGCCGGACTGGGGACCCGATGATCCCTGCCAGGATGAGATGGGAGGAGAGGGGGGCGGAGGGACTGACGGAGGGGTTATAGACAAGCGCTGTCATTAGGACACACACACGTTGTTACGTGCGCGTACACAGACACTCACACACACACACTGTCTGACGACGATGTTATAGACAAGTGCTGTCATTAGAATGGTCCCCGCAGGCCTTCGGACTGAGCCCTTAAGGCTCAAATGATAACGAGCGCTTCGGGGAGAGGAGAGAGGAAGGGATTGAGGGAGGGAGGGAGGAGGAGGAGGAGGAGGTTGAATGTCCAGTTGTCTGCAGGTGAGATGGTGGATCTGGAGAGGTCAACAGGCAACTGACACTGACACAGACACACACACACACACACACACACACACATACACACACATATAGGACGCAGTCCATACATTTTCTTTCATTTCTTATCAGGCTTCTAACAATACATTGGTGAAGACACACGGCTGAAAGGACAGAGGCATACTGCATAGTTGGTCTGTCTGTCAGGCTCACACACACTGAACCACGCTGTAGGGCGTATACAAAGGAGAGGATTCATTTTACACTAAACCCTACATCTGTCACACAAGCTTTTCCATCATTTTCTGAGTTAACAAGCAATGTTATTCCTGTGTATAAACTATTAGACTAATACTATCTTTAACTGTACTGCTGCTACTGCACTGCTTGTGTATGAATCACAAATAACATGCTACAGCTAAGAAATGTGGAACAATAACCTCCACTAGTGCTAGTAGGCTACATGCCTACAGGTGTACAGGGAGGGACATGTAATGACAATACACAATACTGTTGGAGCAAAAAACAAATAAGTATACCATCTTCAGCACTATGATTTTACAGGCTAAACTAACAGCAACATTCATGTGCATCATGTCATCTATACTGATTCATGTTCTACTACTACTACTAAGTATAATAATAATAATAATAATAATAATATTACTACTACTAATTATAATGATACTACTACTACTAAGTATAATAATAATAATAATAATAATAATAATAATGATACTACTACTACTAAGCATAATGTTAATAATGCTACTAATACTACTACTACTACGATTACAACTACTACTACTACTGCTGCTACTACTACTACTACTACTGCTGCTACTACTACTACTACTACTACTACTACTACTACTACTATTACTACTACCACTACTATTACTACTACCACTACTATTACTACTACTACTGTTACTGCTACTACTACTACTACTACTGCTACTG